>NC_057802.1:153736360-153743806 GCF_018294505.1 Triticum aestivum
GCCGCGCCCGCTGGCGCCAGTCGCCGTCCGAGCTCGCCGCCGTCTCCCTCTCCCTCCTCTCCGCCGGCGCCGCCCCTCTCCAACTCCGGCCACAGCTCCGGCCGCCCCGTCGCCTCCTCTCCGGCGAGTCGCGCCGGCGCCCTGCTCCAGATCCGATCGGGACACTGACTAGGGTTGACTTCCTCTTTCCCCTTTTTTTCTCCAAGTCCGAATAATTTTACAGTATGTGCACCTGTTCATTGCGTCGTAACTTTCTGCATATAGCTCCGTTTCGCGCGTGTAATATATCGAAATGTTCATCTCGTGATGCTCTACATTTTGTTCCATTGCACCATGTTCATTTGAGTCCATCTTGATGCCCAAATCTCTGGTGCAAGAGTGCTAGTTGCTGTTGTCTGCTGTTACTTAGTAGAACTTGAGGATTTGTTATTTTTGTATCATTTAATCTGTGCATCTTATGGACATGAGCTCTACATGTGTTTTGTTGTATGCCATGCCATCTTTCCAGGGGTGTATGCCATGTATTTTGGTGATCTCTGTGGTGACTAGCACAACCATGCAAACTAGGCTCCGTAACGTTTCTGATTTCAGGGACTTGGTGATTTCTCTAAGTCTTTGTCTGCTGTTATTTTGTTGCTATGTATCCATGTGGCTACAGAGAGAACCATACTCCTTTTGGAGAGGTTCAGTAAGGATGTTTTGTAGATGTTGTTGCAATTGATCCATTCCTGCCCTTGTTTGAAATTATGGAGTGCCATAGCATGACTCAATCTTGCTCTACTTTTGCTATAAAATATTTCTGGCAGATTGTTTACGTGTTATTCAATTTTGCTAAGCTTGTTGTAGTTGATCCGTACATGATATGTACTTGATCTTACCATGGATAGCTTCATAAAGATGCCATCTTGCTGTAGGTATGCTTATTTGGTCATGCATTGCTTTGTGGTGAGTGCATCAAGCTCACCAAGATGCCTTCGTATTATTGTTTCTGCCATGCTCTGTTTTCTGCTAAGTCTGGAACCTGTTAACGAAATTTGCTATGTTTACATGGTTTCCATCATATCTTATGGTCCTTTTTGGCTTCTGGTCAGTAAAGGACTTTTGTCATATGCATTTATTATAATACTTCCACGCCTTGTTTTGCCATGTTAAGTTCCTGTAGCATGTTGATTTCGTGCTCTGAACATTGCTACATGATGCTGTTTCAGTCATGTCCAGTAATTTTCACTAAGTCTGTGAACCTGTTATCTTTTACACTTTTGCCATGCTTGTTTGAGCCTGTTATGTTGTGAACTAGCCGTAGCTCAGTGTTCATCTTTTGTCAAGCATCTCCAGTATGTTGCTGACATATGCTTTGTTGCTATGTTGGAGTGCTGTAGCATTGTTACTTGTTGCATTCTAAGTGCTATCATGCTGTTAATCGCAGATTCGTGTCATTCTTGCTTTGCTTGCCATGTGCAAACCGTGCATCCGTTTTCGGTGATCTTTATATCGATTTCAACCGAAATCATCTCATCTTTCCAGTGGCATGCTTGGTTTTCCAAGTTACTGCCTTGTTCATCATTTCCCTTCCGGAGCACGCATATGCATCGCATATCATATCTTGCATGTCATTCAGGTTTTGCATCATGTTGCTTGTGCATTTTCCCGTCATTGATTGTGGTTCCATTGCTTGTGTTCTTATCTTGGGTAGATCCGGGAGACGAGTTCGTGAACGAGGAACCATTTGAGTACGCTTACGAGGATCAAGCTTTCGACGACTCTGAGAACCTTGCAGGCAAGATGACCATACCCTCGAAATCACTTCTATCTTTGCTTTGCTAGTTGTTCGCTCTTTTGCCATGCTGCACTACCTACCACTTGCTATATCATGCCTCCCATATTTCCATGTCAGCCCCTAACCATCCTTTCCTAGCAAACCGTTGTTTGGCTAAGTTACCGCTTTTGCTCAGCCCTTCTTATAGCGTTGCTAGTTGCAGGTGAAGATGAAGTTTGTTCCATGTTGGAACATGGATATTTTGGGATATCACAATATCTCTTATTTAATTAATGCATCTATATATTTGGTAAAGGGTGGAAGGCTCGGCCTTATGCCTGGTGTTTTGTTCCACTCTTGCCGCCCTAGTTTCCGTCATACCGGTATTATGTTCCTTGAGTTTGCGTTCCTTACGCGGTTGGGTGATTTATGGGACCCCCTTGATAGTTCGCCTTGAATAAAACTCCTCCAGCAAGGCCCAACCTTGGTTTTACCATTTGCCTCCTAAGCCTTTTCCCCCGGGTTTTCGCGAGCCCGAGGGTCATCTTTATTTAAACCCCGGGCCAGTGTTCCTCTGAGTGCTGGTCCAAACTAGAGCCCTTTGCAGCGCCACCTTGGGGAAACTCGAGGATTGGTTTTAGTTATACGGACTGCTCATCCGGTGTGCCCTGGGAACGAGATATGTGCAGCTCCTATCGGGATTTGTCGGCACATTCGGGCGGCTTTGCTGGTCTTGTTTTACCATTGTCGAAATGTCTTGAAAATCGGGATTCCGAGATTGATCGGGTCTTTCCGGGAGAAGGTTTATCCTTTGTTGACCGTGAGAGCTTATGATGGGCTAAGTTGGGACACCCCTGCAGGGTTTTATCTTTCAAAAGCCGTGCCCGCGGTTACGAGGCAGATGGAAATTTGTTAATGTCCGGTTATAGAGAACTTGTCACTTGACCCAATTATAATACATCAACTGTGTGTGTAGCCGTGATGGTCTCTTCTCGGCGGAGTCCGGGGAGGGAACACGGCTTGAGTTATGAATGACGTAAGTAGGAGTTCAGGATCACTTCTTGGTCATTACTAGATGACGGCCGTTCCGTTGCTTCTCTTCTCGCTCTCATTTGCGTATGTTAGCCACCATATATGCTTAGTGCCTGCTGCAGCTCCACCTCATTACACCATCCTTTCCCATAAGCTTAAATAGTCTTGATCTCGCGGGTGTGAGATTGCTGAGTCCTTGTGACTCACAGATTCTACCAAAATAGTTGCAGGTGCCGACGATGCCAGTGCAGATGATGGGATCGACCTCAAGTGGGAGTTCGATGAGGAACGTGGTCGTTACTATGTGTCTTTTCCTGATGATCAGTAGTGGAGCCCAGTTGGGACGATCGGGGATCTAGCATTTGGGGTTATCTTATTTTCATTTGGATCTTGACCGTAGTCGGTCTATGTGTGTATTTTGGATGATGTCTGGATTATATTTATGTATTGTGTGAAGTGGCGATTGTAAGCCAACTCTCGTTATCCCATTCTTGTTCATTACATGGGATTGTGTGAAGATGACCCTTCTTGCGACAAAACCACAATGCGGTTATACCTCTAAGTCGTGCCTCGACACGTGGGAGATATAGCCGCATCGTGGGCGTTACAACCTAAGTGGTGATTTATTTTCTTATACTAACGGAGCTTATGAGTTTTCTGTTGAGTTTTGTGTTGTGAAGTTTTCAAGTTTTGGGTAAAGATTCGATGGACTATCGAATAAGGAGTGGAAAGAGCCTAAGCTTGGGGATGCCCAAGGCACACCAAGGTAATATTCAAGGATAACCAAGAGCCTAAGCTTGGGGATGCCCCGGATGGCATCCCCTCTTTCGTCTTCGTTCATCGGTAACTTTACTTGGAGCTATATTTTTATTCACCACATGATATGTGTTTTTCTTGGAGCGTCACTTTATTTTATTTTGTTTTGCTTGCTATTTGAATAATATACCAAGATCTGAAATTCTTAAATGTTAGAGAGTCTTTACATAGTTACATAATTATTCAACTACGCATTGATCTTCACTTATATCTTTCGGAGTAGTTTGTCATTTGCTCTAGTGCTTCACTTATATCCTTTTAGAGCACGGCGATGGTTTTATTTTGAAGAAACAGACGAACTCTCATGCTTCACTTATATTATTTTGAGAGTCTTAAATAGCATGGTAATTTGCTTTGGTTATGAATTTAGTCCTAATATGATAGGCATCCAAGAGGGATATAATGAAAACTTTCATAGAGTGCATTGAATACTATGAGAAGTTTGACACTTGATAATTGTTTTGAGATATGAAGATGGTGATATTAGAGTCATGCTAGTTGAGTAATTGTGAAATTGAGAAATACTTGTGTTGAAGTTTGCAAGTCCCGTAGCATGCACGTATGGTAAACGTTGTGTGACAAATTTGAAGCATGAGGTGTTTCTTTGATTGTCCACCTTATGAGTGGCGGCCGGGGACGAGCGATGGTCTTTTCCTACCAATCTATCCCCCTAGGAGCATGCGCGTAGTGTTTGGTTTTTGATGACTTGTAGATTTTTGCAATAAGTATGTGAGTTCTTTATGACTAATGTTGGGTCCATGGATTATACGCACTCTCACCTTTCCATCATTGCTAGGCTCTTCGGTACCATGCATTGCCCTTTCTCACCTTGAGAGTTGGTGCAAACTTCGCCGGTGCATCCAACCCCGTGATATGATACGCTCTATCACACATAAACCTCCTTATATCTTCCTCAAAACAGCCACCATACCTACCTATTATGGCATTTCCATAGCCATTCCGAGATATATTGCCATGCAACTTTCCACCATTTCATTTATTAAGACACGCTTCATCATTGTCATATTGCCTTGCATGATCATGTAGTTGACATCGTATATGTGGCAAGGCCACCATGCATATTTTCATACATGTCACTCTTGATTCATTGCCCATCCCGGTACACCGCCGGAGGCATTCATATAGAGTCATACTTTGTTCTAGTATCGAGTTGTAATCTTTGAGTTGTAAATAAATAGAAGTGTGATGATCATCATTAATAGAGCATTGTCCCGAAAAAAAGGCCAAATAAAAAAAGAAGGCCAAATGAAAAAAAAAAGGCAAAAAAAGGGAAGGCAAAAAAAAAGAGAAATAAAAGGGACAATGCTACTATCCTTTTTCCACACTTGTGCTTCAAAGTAGCACCATGATCTTCATGATAGAGAGTCTCTTATATTGTCACTTTCATATACTAGTGGGAAATTTTCATTATAGAACTTGGCTTGTATATTCCAACAATGGGCTTCCTCAAATGCCCTAGGTCTTCGTGAGCAAGCAAGTTGGATGCACACCCACTTAGTTTCTTTTGTTGAGCTTTCATACATTTATAGCTCTAGTGCATCCGGCATCTCCATAGCCCGTTGATTAGCTGCGTCAATGTGAGACTTTCTCCTTTTTGTCTTCTCCACACAACCCCCATCATTATATTCTATTCCACCCATAGTGCTATGTCCATGGCTCACGCTCACGTATTGCGTGAAAGTTGAAAAAGTTTGAAAATACTAAAGTATGAAACAATTGCTTGGCTTGTCATCGGGGTTGTGCATGATGAGAGCATTTTTGTGTGACGAAGATGGAGCATAGCCAAACTATATGATTTTGTAGGGATGAGCTTTCTTTGGCTATGTTATTTTGAGAAGATATGATTGCTTGGTTAGTATGCTTGAAGTATTATTATTTTTATGTGAATATTAAAATTTTGTCTTGAATCTTATGGATCTGAATATTCTTGCTACAATAAAGAAGATTACATTGATAAATATGTTAGGTAGCATTCCACATCAAAAATTCTGTTTTTATCATTTACCTACTCGAGGACGAGCAGGAATTAAGCTTGGGGATGCTTGATACGTCTCCAACGTATCTATAATTTTTGATTGTTCCATGCTATTATATTATCCATCTAGGATGTTTTATATGCATTTATATGCTATTTTATATGATTTTTGGGACTAACCTATTAACCTAGATCCCAGTGCCATCTTCTGTTTTTTCCTTGTTTTTGAGTATTGCAGAAAAGACAAACCAAACGGAGTCCAATTGACCTGAAATTTGACGGAGATTATTTTTGGACCAGAAGAAGCCCACGGAGCATCGGAGATGGGCCAGAAGTCCTGAGGCACCCAAGAGGGTGGGGGGCGCGCCCCCTACCTCGTGGCCGCCTTGGAGACCCCCCTGACTTGTTCCCGACACCAAAACCTCTTATATATACAGAAACCCCCAGAACATAACCTAGATCGGGAGTTCCGTCACCGCAAGCTTCTGTATCCACCAAAAACCAATCGGGACCCTGTTCCGGCACCCTGCCGGAAGGGGGAATCCCTCTCCAGTGGCCATCTTCATCATCCCGGCGCTCTCCATGACGAGGAGGGAGTAGTTCACCCTCGAGGCTGAGGGTATGCACCAGTAGCTATGTGTTTGATCTCTCTCTCTCTCTCTCTCGTGTTCTTGATTTGGCACGATCTTGATGTATCGTGAGCTTTGCTATTATAGTTGGATCTTATGATGTTTCTCCCCCTCTACTCTCTGTTGATGGATTGAGTTTTCCCTTTGAAGCTATCTTATCGGATTGAGTCTTTAAGGATTTGAGAACACTCGATGTATGTCTTGCGTGGGATACCCGTGGTGACAATGGGGTATTCTATTGATTCACTTGATGTATGTTTTGGTGATCAACTTGCGGGTTCCGTGACCTTGGGAATCTATGCATAGGGGTTGGCACACGTTTTCGTCTTGACTCTCCGGTAGAAACTTTGGGGCACTCTTTGAAGTACTTTGTGTTGGTTTGAATAGATGAATCTGAGATTGTGTGATGCATATCGTATAATCATACCCACGGATACTTGAGGTGACATTGGAGTATCTAGGTGACATTAGGGTTTCGGTTGATTTGTGTCTAAAGGTGTTATTCTAGTACGAACTCTAGGATAGATCGAACGGAAAGAATAGCTTCGTGTTATTTTACTACGGACTCTTGAATAGATCGATCAGAAAGGATAACTTTGAGGTGGTTTCGTACCCTACCATAATCTCTTCGTTTGTTCTCCGCTATTAGTGACTTTGGAGTGACTCTTTGTTGCATGTTGAGGGATATTTATATGATCCAATTATGTTATTATTGTTGAGAGAACTTGCACTAATGAAAGTATGAACCCTAGGCCTTGTTTGAACGCATTGCAATACCGTTTGTGCTCACTTTTATCATTAGTTACCTTGCTATTTTTATATTTTCAGATTACAAAAACCTTTATCAACCATCCATATTGCACATGTATCACCATCTCTTCGTTGAACTAGTGCACCTATACAATTTACCATTGTATTGGGTGTGTTGGGGACACAAGAGACTCTTTGTTATTTGGTTGCAGGGTTGCTTGAGAGAGACCATCTTCATCCTACGCCTCCCACGGATTGATAAACCTTAGGTCATCCATTTGAGGGAAATTTGCTACTGTCCTACAAACCTCTGCAATTGGAGGCCCAACAACGTCTACAAGAAGAAGGTTGTGTAGTAGACATCAACGCCGCCCGCCGCCCGTCCTCCGCCTTGACGCCACCCGACGCCGTCCCAACACCGCCGTCCGCCGCCTCGACGCCTCCTCTGTGAGCACCGCGCCATGCCC
>NC_057802.1:153744223-153750974 GCF_018294505.1 Triticum aestivum
AAGAGGAAGAAGAATAAAAAAAAGAGGAGAAGAAGAAGGAATTAATCTATTTTTTCTTCTTCTCCTCTATTCCTTCTTCTTCTCCCTTTTCTTTTCTTCTCCTCTTTTTTTTCCTTCTTCCTCTTCTTAATTTTTATCGGGAACGAGGGTGTCGAGGATCGCCGAGGGGTCGAGGGTCGAGAACTAGGGTAGAGGGTCGAGGGTCACCGAGGGGTCGAGGGGCGCCGAGGGTTCGAGGGTCGTCGAGGGGTCGAGGGTAGAGGAACGCTGAGGGGTCAAGAGGTTGCCTTGTGTCAAACTATTGAAGAAATCCATGGCTTCATCATTAGCCGGAAGTAACCGGGGCATGATGGTACAAAGTTCTGCAAATTTGTTCTGGAACAGAGTCCCAGATAGGATAATCCGCCTTTTGGTACGAATTTCAGCAAAGGCCTTCCAAATAGCGATATTCGGAAGGCTCTTGCTGAACTTTTTACCAAAAAGCAAATTATCCTATCTGGGACTCCGTTCCAGAACAACTTTGAAGAGCTTCGTACCATCATGCGCCTGTTACTTTCGCCTAATGATGAAGACATGGTTTTGTTGAATCCTTTAACACTAGACAAACGTGACATGAGGGGGTCGAGGGTCAGGAACTAGTGTCGAGGGTCGTGGATCGCCGAGCGGTCGAGGGTCGTCGAGGGGTCGACGGTCGAGGATCGCCGAGGGGTCGAGAGGTTGCCTAGTGTCAAAGTATTGCAGAAATCCATGGCTTCATCATTAGACGGAAGTAACCGGGGCATGATGGTACGAAGTTCTTCAAAGTTATTCTGGAACGGATTCCGGGATAGGATGATTCGCCTTTTGGTATGAATTTCAGCAAAGGCCTTCCAAATAGCGATATTCGGAAGGCTCTTGCTGAACTTTGTACCAAAAAGCGAATTATCCTATCTGGGACTCCGTTCCAGAACAACTTTGCAGAACTTCGTACCATCATGCGCCTGTTACTTTCGCCTAATGATGAAGACATAGTTTTGTTGAATCCCTTGACACTAGACAAACATGACATGAGGGGGTCGATGGTAGAGGGTCGTCCAGGGGTCGAGGGTCCAGATTTATCAAGAATGCCCCCATTATGAATGTGCACAAGTTGATCCAATTTTTTTTCTAATCTCATATATATATATATGTATATATATATATATTCTTCTATATGTCACGTTGTCTGTCAAACTATTGAAGAAATCCAAGGCTTCATCATTAACTGGACGTAACAGGCGTATGATGCTATGAAGCTCTTCAAAGTTGTTTTGGAACGGAGTTCCTGATAGAATAATTCGCCTTTTGGTATGAATTTCAGCAAATGCCTTCTAAATAGCGATATTCGGAAGGCTCTTGCTGAACTTTGTACCAAAAAGAGAATTATTCTATCGGGAACTCCGTTCCAGAACAACTTTGAAGAGCTTCGTACCATTATGCGCCTGGCATTTCCGGCTAATGATGAAGTCATGGTTTTCTTGAATTCTTTGACACTAGACAACGTGACATATAGAAGGGTAGATGAGATCAGGAAAAATATGGACCATTTTCTGCACATCCAGAATGGCGCCATTTTGTTAAATCCCATGTCGGTCCGGACGTCGGACAATCATGAGAGAGGCGGTCCGGCCCAAACCCTAGAAGCACTGCCGAGGCCACCCAAATTACCAAGTTAAAAGAGCGTTGTCGTCGAGGCCACCCCGAACCCTAGAGGCGTTGCCGAGGCCACCCCAAACCCTAGAGAAGCGTCGAGGCCACTAATATGATTCCTTGTTGTGCTTAGCTAGCTAGGTCTATGTTTGCCCCTAATATATCCATCTGTCATGTTTGGTATAATAATTGCCATGTTGTAATATTTGCAGAAACTATGGAGCACCGAGACTTGGAAGCAGAACTGGTGTTGGGTGACATAATCACAGCCGGAGGTGATGTCTCATACTATCTCAACGACACCGATGGTCTGGAAGGAGAGGGTAAAGCAGGCTACGGTGATCGAACAATGGAGGAGGAAGGACATGATTATGATGGCTCCGGTGACCGAATGCCGGTGGAAGAAGGACACCGTGATGACGGCTCCGGTGACCGAACGGAGTCCAGCCAGGTATATATGTTAATTAAGCCCGTGCTGACTATAACTAATTGATGCATTAATTATTTTGGTATGTACACATATTAACTCTCTTCTTTCTTCTTTTCTAGCCCTCCGGATCAAGCAAAACTTCGGTAACGAGACGAGGCCCGAAGAAAAAGTTGCGCCAGGATGAAAGGTTCACGATCACAGCAATCGCGCGTGATGGCCAACCGATTGAACCCATCCGGACCAACGAAGCATTTTCTGCTCAGTGCGGGGTTCTTGTTAGGGACATGATCCCGATCAGCATCCACCAATGGTATAAGCCTAAGAACGAAGACCCTGAGGTGTCTTATGTCAACGATAGGCAGAAAGGTGATCTTTGGACCGCGCTGAAGGCAAATTTCACCCTACCGCCAGAGGAGGATCTGGAGAAGCCAGCTATTATAGAGCCATTGGTCAAGGCTCATGCTCTTAAGAAGATGGCAGATCTATTCAGGAGGTGGAAGACTGAGCTGAAAACAACGTTTGTCGACAAAGAAAAGACTCCAGAATTCACCGGCCGATTTAAGAAGATCAGAGATCACTGGGACGCATTTGTGGCCCACAAGACATCGGAGAAGAGTAAGAAGATGTCAGCGACAAACAAGAAAAACGCTACAAAGAAGGAGCATCACCATCACACGGGGTCAGGTGGCTACCTCAAAGCCCGGCCGTTGTGGGACAAGGCTGAGAATGACCTGCTTGATAAAGGGGTCGAACCAGAGACATTGAACTGGCCAGACCGTTCAAGGACTTGGTTCTTCGGGGTTGGGGGAACCTTGGACCCTGAAACAGGGAAGTGCGTTTGGAAGAACGAGCAACTGCGAATACCCGTCACGAAGCTTCAGGAGTATATCGCCGCAACGCAGCAAGGGACGTTCGTTCCCGACAGATAGTACGACTAGCTCACAATGGCCCTCGGGAATCCTGAGCACCCTGGACGGACACGAGGCACGCCAGGCTCTGTTTCGTGGAAGGCTGGGTTTCCCGACGCAGGCGGTTACAAAGGCCGGGAGAGGAGGAGGAAAGTGGAGCAGACCCAACTGCAGGCGCTGCACGCAAGGGTACAAGCGCTAGAGGAACGAGAAGCAGTTCACATCAAGCGACCTGCCGAAGCTACCCCGCCATCTCAGCGGAGAAGCAGCGTGACTTCCACCGAGCTGCTTCAGGAGCTTGTCTTCACGGCTCCTGCTAGCTACCCCGTGGATGCTATCATGGAGTCTCAAGATTGCCACCTTATGACGCAATGGCAGAACTTCAAAGTCAAGGCGGCTGTCGGCTCTGTTGCACCTCCTGAACCCGGCGCAACTTTTCACTGCCGTCCGATTCCAGAAGGATATGGTGCTGTGATGGTGGATGAAATAACGGAGGGATTTGAGGAGCTCGAGCTTGACCACCCTACCGGTGAAGGGGAGACTCGGCTGGGTTCTGCTCTGAAGACTCCATGTCTATGGCGGAAGGAGCTCATCAACCTTCTGAACTGGACGCCTCCGCCTCCTCCTCCTCCTCCGACGAGTCAAGGCACTCCGCCTCCTCCTCCCCCTCCTCCTCCGGCGAGTGATCAGGCAGTCCGCCTGCTTCTCCGGCGCATGGCGGCACTCCGCCTCCTTCTCTGCCTACGCCGGCGCGCCCGAGTAGCCAGCCTCCTCCTCTGCCTCGTCAGCAAGGGCGGAAGAGAGCCGCCGCCGCTCCGGCTGCTCCGGCGCGTCGTAGTCCTTCTTCTCCGCCTCGTAAGCAAGGAAAGAAGACAGCCGCAACCACTCCGTCTGCTCCAGCGTCTAGCAGTACAGCCAGAGGCGGGAGACAATACAGATTCGGTCCATCTCTCAAGCCTCTAGAGAAGTTACCATACGAGATGACCGAGAAGGAAAACGTGGAGATCTGTCAAGCCCAAGTGAGGGACATCTTTGAAACGCAAAGAGCTAAGAAACATCCACCTCCGGAGAAGAAGATAGATCCGGTGAAAGCAAAGCGCACTATCGGTGCCATGAAGAAACCACCACTGTCTCCACTGAAAACCAACTATGAGCGCATTATTGAAAGGACATATATCGAAGCGGAGCAGTCGGGAAGTACTTGTAGTGATCGAAGGTTAGTAGGACAAAGAAGTGGGAAAAAATTCCCCAGCTCGACGAACAAGCGAACCAATCGTGCCCCCCGCTCAAGGTGTCTAGCGATATCGTTGCTAATCATCCGGGGATCTTGCCCGGTACCAATCCTGCAGATTACATGCACGACAACGATGCACATTTTGATATAATGAAGGTGGACGAATTCAGATACCAGTACAGGAAGCCTCTCGTCAAAGATGGAAGTCCTCCTCTAACAACGATGATGCGAAGATTCCATGATTGGTACATGAAAACTGCAGAGAGTCTGGAAAGGATACTTTGACGCCGAGAGTTAAAGAGGAGCACGACCTCGTTGGAATTGATCTGTTGTCTGTTCCATTTAAGGAGTTCTTCCAGTTTTCAATCAAAAGGCCCTCGATAAATTAACGGTCACTTGCTACTGTCTGCAAGTACTACTTCTGTTATTAAGTCTCTATATATAGCTCAGCTCTTTCATCACATGTATATATAATTATCCTCACCAAGGTAGTCAGAATCCAGACCCGACTGCTAGAATCCTACGACTTCACGACCCTACGAAAGCATGTCGATCCAAATCCCACTATGAATCCGAATCATGTGGAATCCATGTTGAGTCGCGATCCAAATCATAGAATCCTGTACAAAACTGTACAATCCCGACTATGCTATGGACTATGTTCGATTCTACTAACTTATCTAAGTCGTTTAGCAGAATATTATACCATCATCCAAACCCCTTTTCATATACCTCATGGACCTTTATTCCCCTCCCAAGCCCAAACGCTCAGGCGCCAACACCTTTGATCTTGCTCTCAGAAACCCTAGATCAAAATTGAGGATCAGGCTTCTCGATAGATGGAATTGGCGTGAAAAGGAGGATGCTTGAAGATTGATTGGAGAAGGAGAGCAAGACCCTTCAAGGTTTAGCACTGCAGGTCAGATAGACAAGTGATCGACTATTCACGCACTCTAAAAAGAACCTACGTAAATTTCGCGCATTGAAGGTTTAAATGTTCTATATATTTCCCTCCCATATATGTCCCATACATGCGAGCTAGATGGTAGGTTAGGCATAAAAAGAAGTGGAATACAACTAGCATTGATGTGTATGTTCTTTGCTCCATACTTAGTGTCAAAACTCTATAGAACCCATAGAAATTTCTTGTGTGCATAAAAATATCTTATTTGAGTCGATCTAGTAGAATCCTCGATTCCACGACTCGATCTTACGACTCGATTCTATCCGAGGAAAATTGATCCGACTTCGAATCCTGACTCTGACTACCTTGATCCTCACTATATTATGCAGATTGAAAATCGTCGAATGCAGAAAAGCACAAATCTATAATATTGGGTTCATTAACACAAATCTTTAGATGAATATACGGTTACATTTCATGCCAAAGAAACCGAGGCCAACTTGCTACGATCGTTGGTAATAAATAAAAACAAAGATAAAATACTCTTTCCTTACAACTTCAAGTGAGTGTTACTGTCTTGTGCATATTCAATTTCCCTTATTACTCGAGGTTATAGTAATGTAATTGATGAGTTATGCATGCGTGCGCAGGTTCCACTATATTCTCCTAGAGATTAAGCTTGAGCAGGGACTAGTAACCGTCTTAGACTCGAGACGAAAAGATCCCGAGGACTATGCGGACATGACTAAAATGCTCAAGAAGTAAGTTCAATCGATCATTATCGCACCATATCGGCAACTTTGTTCATTTTCTGATATCAAGTAATTGTTTTCTTTGTCTCGCAGGGTTTGAAAAGTATTCACCGCACAAGCTCCGGGACTGCCGGGGGAGCTGCGATTTACATACCAGAAAGTAAGTACTACTAGCTAGCTAGTTCCACGCATCTCCCGTTGATTCTAGCTACTTTCATCAATGCCATTTATAATGCTTCATTATCAGTTTGATTGACCTCTATTTCTCGTAAAGTGCTTGTGGCAGGAACCCGGGAATAATTACGGTGGATACTACGTTTGAGAGTTCATCTACAACGCGACATCCAAGAATAAGCGGGGCTACTCTAAAAAACAATTTGAAGTGCGTAAGCAATAATATTCACAATTTCATTTTATTACACCATCATTTGTGTTGAGTTTCATTCATATATATGTATTGACCCCTTTCTTCAAATTAGACGTGGCAGATGCGAGACGAACTCCTACCACAAGATCGCATAAAAGCAATTCAAGAGGAATTGGCGGGATTCTTTCTTGACCACGTCATCAATAAAGCCGGAGGATACCATGTGGAAGTTGAGTTCAGATATTAGGGGATTGTAAGAGATCTTATGCTGTATATATGTAGCCAGTAGCGTCGGATAGATATACGAAAACTTGTTGTTCGACCAATCTCTCGGAGAAGGAGAGGTCGATCACTTCTCTCTGTACATGTTCATGACGATCTTCTGTACTTAATGGTTTCCTTCATTTGCTTACTAGCTAGCGTGTCGAGTCCTCTCTATACGTATAGTACGTAGCGTCGACCAAGCACGGAGATAAGAGAGGACACTT
>NC_057802.1:153751348-153791439 GCF_018294505.1 Triticum aestivum
CCCCTTTCAGAAAAAAATAAAAACCCTAGCCCCTGAACTGCTGACGCGTGGACGCTTATTGGTCCCGGTTGGTGCTACCAACCGGGACAAAAGGCCCACCTGTCTGGGCAAGCTGCAGCGGCCACGTGGAGCCCCATCTGTCCTGGTTGGTATAAGAACCGGGACTAAAGGTATAGGGCTTTAGTACCGACCCTTTAGTCCCGGTTTCAGAATCGGGACAAATGGGCCTTATGAACCGGGACAAATAGCCATTTTTCTACTAGTGGTATGAAAGTATATTGTTATGAAAAAAATTCTTGTACGTGTTATATGTGCATTTGTGTGCGAAAAAAAAATCAATTTTTTTGCACTGTGAAAATATGTTTTTTTTAAGTCCAGCGACGTATCCGTCCACCAAAGGGCATTTCCGGTGTAAGAGGGAGCATATTAATATTGCTCGCCTAAAAAACCATGGAAGGCATGTTTTCTCGTGGAAACACAGGCCTATGCATAAATCTCTAAATTCAGGTGGGTACATATGAAAAAAGAGTTTCATTTCCCCTGAATACTTCATTTTTCAATTAGGATTAGGATGGCGGTGAGTGGAAGGGAATAACGAGATTTTGTTTCTGAGTTGTTCAGTGGGGTGGGACGGAGACATGTGAACTGGCCCCTCCCCCAAAAGGTTTTTCAGCTCATCTACAGGCTTCTCATATCTCATGTCGTGTGTGCCTCACTAGTTTAAGCGTACAACTGTACTAAAACCACTAGCTTAGTTTATTGGCCGTTGCAAGATTGCTTTCTTGCTAATTTTGCGTGGCTTCCATGTGCTCCTCTTGAGAACGAAGGAGCTTGTTTCAAAAGCTTTCTAGGGAGGACTCGTGACCATATTAGTTGTCATGTCTTCTTTTCTGCCGCCGCTGGTCGATCGATAATAAAAATGGCCCTACAGCAGGCCAATGTATTTTATTTAAAATTTGTATGTGATGGCCCTACTAGTGCAAGCTAGTTAGCTACATACACATGCAATCATGGGAGACCTTATCACCAGACAGATTTAGAATCTTAAGCAGAGGCGAGTTGAATAGATAACATATTTTCGTTCACTTTTAGTTTTGCATATGAATTGCATCATGCAGTCCTTCGTCTATGAGAGCCACAATTTCGCTCCTCATAGTTAGTAGGAAGCAAAACAAGCTAATATGCTCGATCATTTACAAGCTTGCAAAAGAAATCTGTCCAAATTAAGGCCGTGTTCGGTTTCCCTCGGCTCCCTGGCTCCGCTCCAGGAGCGGTAGTTCAAATCCTTGAAGCCAGCAAACAGCTGCTTTACAGATTCTAGAATTTAAAGAAGTTGGTGGACTGCCGAACGCGCCCTAAGAGATGATGCCATCATGTATATATTGTGAAGCCTCATCTAATAACAACTTCTTTAAAGTCGGTAGCCTAACATCATGAGTGGACAGACAAGTTTTATAAGTTTTCTTAACTTTATTCCTTGTGTTCACGCCAAGAAACAAAGAGAAGGGAATAGAATAGTGTCCATAGCTCATTCTTTTCTTGGCCTAGTGGAAAAGAGAGTGTCTAATAATCATTTACTTCAAATCATCCCATCTAGTTTCCATGACTTGGCCACCATTATCAATAATCTAATTGCTTGATAAAAGAGAATTTAATTGGTTGAAAAAGAGAGATTCCAGCACCAGATTTATCATGAGAAGGGAGGGAACAGTACTGGTTCTGACCTTCAATTCACACATCAAGGCTCGTACCAGTACAGATTAGCAATCGAGTGGTAGCAAAGGTGGTCCTTGATACTTATATTATGAGTAATTAGTAGCGGTGGAGTAGTAGTAATCGGGCAGTAAGCTGTGTACAGTGGGGGTCCTTGTCGCCGTGCTATTGTCGTCGATGGAAGCAGCGCACGTTGGATCCGGGCGGCAGGCCACATGTCGTGGCCTCCGACCCATCGAAATCCCGACGGAAAAAGGCGAAAAGGAGAAGAGGCTTTGCGCGGGATGCCTTTCCCTTTCTCACCACGTTGTTATCGCCCCACTCCCAGTGTGGAGGATTCATTCGTGTATGTTGTTGTCACATGGTCACCAGAGTAAGTGCGTACGTTGAAAGGAATTTAAGGAGCTGAAACGGCATGCCGTCCTTGTTGCACACCGCAGTAGTATATCCAACGGATCCCTGTACGTATATTGAGACGTAATTCCTCCGTAAACTAATATAAAAGCGTTTAGATCATTAGTTTATAGAGGGAGTAGATTTTAGGTCTCATAGCTAAGGACGTAGACTATGTGATATGCACGACTTGAAATTGATTAGTTCTGGATTCAAATTCAGACCCCCAGTATATTAGTCTGCTTTGGTTAAGAGGATGGTTGTATCCCCGTCATCAGGGATCAAACTCCTTTATATGCATCTCATAAAAATTAGATGTTCTTTGAGTGCAAGACGCCGATAGTGAGCGTCCGTGGTGACCTCATTAATCTTAAAATTCGTGTGTCTAGTCTAGGCCTGTAATACGGAGAGAGCATTTGCCTGTTTGGTGAGCGCTAGCTAGCTAGGAAGAAGTGGCCGGCCGGAGACGATCGGTGGAACTAGCTCTATTACAACTTGTGTACGTACCAGACTGCAGTGGCGGTGACGGTGATGATGCGTGGCCCAGGTAATCGGTATGGCCGGCGTAGAGTGTGGCTAGCTAGTACTAGATCAGAGTGGGTGAAGCACCCATGATTTGATGATTGCAGCTGTGGTCGATGGTGGATGGATGGATTGGTGCAACAACGGAGGTGGGTTCACCGCAATTTGGGAGCTAGCACGTTAGATAGATACGCTTGCATGTGTCTCTGTGTGTGGTCCGCCGCTACATCTATCATGGGTTCGCCGCAACCTGCGCCGCCCGGCCGGCCGCCTACACATACGTCGAGCCAAATCATGAGCGATCGATCTGTCAAGCGACACATGTCGGCCATAGAAAAAGCGGCTTTTAGCCGCTTTGAGAATATACTATATACTCTCTCCGTAAAGAAATATAAATGCATTTAGATCATTAAAATAGTGATCTAAACGCTCTTATATTAGTTTACAGAAGAAGTATATATTTAGATTAGTTCAGGACCAACTAAGTTGAGATTTGTGCAAAAATAGTATTTTTTTAAGTCGGATAGAAGAGAATAAACAATACAACTTTCTTTTCGAAATTTTTAACATAGTACAATGACAGATGTTCACACGCACAAACCCTCATCTCTGTAAACGTATACATGTACATCCTATCCCTATACTTCTTTAAAAAGAAACCCTATCTCTATAGACACCTCCGAACTACTAAGCCAGCACAACATCTTGAGATTGATGAAGCCATTAGAAGCGTCTCAGAGTATATGACTTGAACCCTGGTGGGCTGGTTTCACCACAAGAAATCTAACCATATGGTTTACGCTCAATTTGTATTTTTTTAAAAAACTTTTGAACATATATGTTAGCATGGTGAACATTGTTTCATATCTCCAAGAACAGGTCTTCTCACACAACCAATTTTTTTTCTAATTTTTTTTATAGACCCATGTTCTTCGTGGAAATCTTTTTTGGTAACATACCATAGAAACTACTCCATTTTCTGATTTATAAAATTAATCAACTCTCATACGTGTAATTTAATCAACTAGGTATTGAGATAGCTAATAACACTTGTCATTGTGCGACTAGGCGGAAGCGTCTTACCTCGATGTGAGGGACACGTTACGTGTTATACTGAGCAGGGGCGTACCTCCCTGTAGATAGCGCATACATGCGGTTGGAGATCTTCTAGGAAGATAAGAGATTACATCTTGGGGAGAAAGAGATAAGAGAGGTTACACAATATGAGATAAACATCTAAACAACCTACTCTACCTACCTCAACCATGCGCCGATGCTAGGCTCGGCCAACGTGACATGATGACATGTCTAACACCCTCCTTTAATCACAACTTCATCAAGCTGAGATTATGCTTGAAGTCTTCAAAACTTCTGACAGGCAGAGCCTTTGTGAATCCATCAGCTATTTGATCCTTGGAATGCACAAACCGAATGTCAAGTTGCTTTTGAGCCACTCTTTCTCTGACAAAGTGAAAATCAATCTCTATATGTTTTGTTCTGGCATGAAAGACAGGGTTAGTAGACAAATACGTGGCACCCAAGTTATCACACCATAAACATGGAGCTTTGACATTTTTCACACCGAGCTCCTTCAGCATGGACTGCACCCATATGATCTCAGCTGTAGCATTGGCTAATGCTTTGTATTCTGCCTCTGTACTGGATCTGGAGACTGTGGCATGTTTCCTTGCACACCATGAAATCAAGTTAGGGCCAAATAAAACTGCAAAACCACCAGTGGAACGCCTGTCATCTAGGCATCCTGCCCCAATCAGAGTCTGAGAAGGCACTCACAAGTGTAGATGATGACTTGCTGAGATTGAGACCAATATTAAGAGTATTTTTAACATATCTGACTATGCGTTTTGCAACAGTCCAATGAACTGTAGCGGGTGCATGAAGGAACTGACAGACTTTATTGACAGCAAATGAAATATCAGGTCTTGTAAGTGTTAAATATTGAAGTGCACCTACTAGACTTCTGTATTTTGTGCTGTCATCTTGACTTAGGGATTGCCCCTCTGTAAGAGATAGTTTCTCAGAACTAGATAATGGAGTGGGTGAGGGTTTACAACCTTGTAAGCCAGCCTTCTTCACCAAATATGTTGCATACTTTTCCTGAGAGAGATGAATACCATTCTTATGCTTCATTACCTCTATCCCTAGAAAGTAATGCAATTCTCCAAGATCCTTGAGAGCAAACTCTGCACTGAGATCTTTCAAAAGTCCCGTGACAGCCTCATCAGATGAACTTGTGACAATGATATCATCAACATATATGAGAACAAATATGTGTGTGTTCCTTTTATTGTAGATGAACAGTGAGGTGTCAGCCTTAGAAGGAACAAAACCAAGTGCTTGCATTTTGTGACTGAGTCGTGAGTACCACGCCCTAGGAGCTTGCTTCAACCCATATAGTGCTTTATCAAGTTTGCACACATGAGAAGGTGCATTCTTGTTTTCAAACCCAGGAGGTTGTTTCATGTACACTTCCTCTTCCAGAACACCATGAAGAAATGCGTTCTGTACATCTAGCTGTCTGAGACTCCAGCCTCTAGAAACTGCAATAGACAAAACAAGACGGATGGTGGCAGCTCTTACAATAGGACTAAAGGTGTCATCGTAGTCTATACCATACCGTTGTTTAAAACCCTTAGCCACAAGTCTTGCTTTGTAGCGGTCAATGGTTCCATCAGACTTTCTTTTGATCCTGAATACCCACTAACAATCAATAAGATTTTTACCTTGTTGTGGGGGAACCAAGTGCCAGGTTTTATTTCTTTTCAGAGCCATGTATTCTTCATTCATGGCTTTTCTCCAGTGTTCATCACAGAGTGCTTCTTCAAGTGTGTATGGTTCACCTGTGGAGCAGATCATACCATTTTTTGTTACATGCTTGTAGTCAACAGGTTTGATTACCCCTTTTTGCAGCCATGTACGCCGTGGTGATGGCACAGAGGATCTCGCGCCGCCTACAAGAGTTTCTACATGCGCCGACCCCAAGGAGGATTCGAGGACAGCTGCAGTGTCTGGCGGCGGATCTTCTGTGGCTGCGGGCGAAGCGGTGGCGCGCAGATGAGCCGCAGAGGATCCAGGCTCATCATTGCCCGTGGCCCCCCTGGCGCCAGCAGTGGAGTCCGCGCCGTCAGTGGCGGGGCCTGCGCCGGTCAGGCGACGCAAGTCGCGCTGGTTGTAGCAGACCGGTTGGACCAGGAAGCGGGCGCGTGCAGATCCAGTCGGGGACGGCCACGCGGTCGATCGTGGTTGGTGCGAAGCGGGAGGCGCGTTGCGACCAGACGCGGGCGACCACGTGCCAGGCGCGGGAGCGGCCGGGTCGGATGCAGCCAGGCGCTGGCGGGCGCTAACTCCGAGGCGGATCTGCCCAGTGTGTCAATGGGTGTAGATCCCGGAGTGGATCCTGTGGACAGGTCTGTCGGCCCTGCACGCGCCAATCCCGAGGGGGGTTTGTTCCCCGAGCCTGGACACATGAAATATGGCGCTGTAGCACCGATTTCTTCAGGATTTTCGTTCCTAGATTCATCTGCGTCATCTCCTATATCATCACACAACTCATGCAACGTGGTGAGCGGGTTAGTCATCATAGAGTCAACACAGTTATTTTCCCTTGGATCAAGGCCGGTGAGAGTTGATGGCAAACGGAGAATTTCTTTACAGAGCAAGGCACCGACATTGGGATGGAGAGCAAAAAAGGGAAACTTAGTCACATCGAATACTACGTCGCGAGAGATGTAGACACGACCAGAGGAGACATCGAGACACTTGACCCCCTTGTGTTGAGCACTATACCCAAGGAACACACATTGTTTGGAGCGAAACATGAGTTTTCTGGTGTTATATGGACGGAGATTAGGCCAACATGCACAACCAAAGACGCGTAGAGAGGTGTAGTCTAGTTTGACATGAAGTTTCATTATTGATAACACGGCTAGGGAGCATGTTGATGATATGGACAGCCGTAAGAAAGGCTTCATCCTAGAATTTAAGTGGCATGGAAGCACCGGCTAGGAGGGCTAGGCTGACCTCAACTATGTATCTGTGCTTGCGCTCGGCGGACCCATTCTGCTGGTGAGCATGGGGACACGACACGTGGTGGGATATGCCAAGTGTTTGGAAGAAGGAATTGAGTTTCTCATATTCCCCTCCCCAGTCGGATTGGACGGCAATAATCTTGTGGTCAAACTTGCGTTCAACAAGTGCTTGAAAGTTTTGAAAAACTTCAAAGACTTCGGACCTCTTCTTGAGAAGATAGATCCACGAGAACTTACTATAGTCATCAATGAAGCTAACGTAATATGTGTATCTACCAACCGAGCTAGGAGCAGGGCCCCATACATCAGTAAATATTAATTGTAAAGGTTGAGTAGAAACACTAGTAGAGATGGGGTACGGCAATTGATGACATTTTGCTCGTTGCCAAGAATCACAAACAGTCTCAACATTGCGCTCACCAACAAACGGGAGCTTATTTTTTTAAGCAAACTTTCAACTAAGGAAAAATAGGCATGTCCTAAACGATCATGCCATCGCGTGGACGAAAGCTTAATAGCACCACAAGCTTGTTTATTGGATCTTCAAAACTCCGGAATCAACGGGTAAAGCCCTTGAACGCATGTACCTCGATAGAGTTCTCCTCATGGCCTGATCCTTAATCAAGAAGAAAAAGGATGAAACTCAATGAAAACATGATTATCAATGGTGATGCTATGAACAGAGAGAAGATTCTTATTGGCAGTAGGAACATGCAAAATTTTCCGAAGATGAATTTTACGAGAACGGGTATGAATAACTGAGTGACCTACGTGACGTATGCTCATACCTACACCACTAGTTGTATGGATCTGATCCTTCCCATGATATTTCTCATGGAGGGTCACCTTCTCAAGCTCGCCCGTGAGATGGTTGGTGGCGCCGCTGTCAAGATACCAGTTGGTATCCACGCCATAGGATCCATCTGCAGCCGCAGCCACCTTGTCATCTTCTTCGGAGGATGCCTCATCCTCATCAAACCGGTACCAACAGTCCTTAGCTGTGTGGCCAGGTTTCCCGCAGATCTGGCAACGGATGGCGTCGGGGCGAGACCGGCCAGATCCATTATGCCGCCCCTATTGTTGGTGGAGTTGGGGCGGCCAAAGCGTGAACCAGAGCCGTTGGTGTTGCCGGAGACACCTTGCTTGCCCTTGGGACGAGGAGGACCACGGTGGCGAGATGAGTACCACCACGCCCGCGGGTGGCCGCGTTCGCAGAGGACTTGAACCCGCCGCCGGAGTTCTGGAAGTGAGCCACGTGCTAGTCGAAGTTGCTGAGCATGGCGAAGAGCTCGTCGAGTGTGACGGGAGTGACGCGGTGATGGTAGCTGGAATTACGTTGGTATTTCCCCGGAGAGGGAGGGATGATGTAGCACAGCAACGGTAGAGTATTGCCCTCAGTTATGAAACCAAGGTATCGAACCAGTAGGAGAACCAAGCAACACAACGTAAACAACACCTGCACACAAACAACAACAGCTCGCAACCCGACGAGTTAAAGGGGTTGTCAATCCCTTCCGGGGTACGACGCCTCAAGATAGGCAAGCGGACGTGAGATAAATTGTAGTACATTGATAGATCGAACGCCAAATAAAATAAATAAAGATAAAACGCAGCAAAGTATTTATGTATTTTTGGTTTAATAGATCTGAATAAAAATGCAAAGGAAAAGTAGATCGCAAGGCAAATATATGAGAAAGAAGACCCGGGGGCCGTAGGTTTCACTAGTGGCTTCTCTCGAGAAAAATAATAAACGGTCGGTAAACAAATTACTGTTAGGCAATTGATAGAACTTCAAATGATTTTGACGATATCCAGGCAATGATCATTACATAGGCATCACGTCCAAGATTAGTAGACCGACTCCTGCCTGCATCTACTACTATTACTCCACACATCGACCGCTATCCAGCATGCATCTAGTGTATTAAGTTCATGGAAAAATGGTGCAATAAGAACGATGACATGATGTAGACAAGATCCGTTTATCTATATGGCGGTAGATATAGATCTCATATTTTTATCCTTAGTAGCAACGATACATACGTGTCGGTTCCCTTTCTGTCACTGGGATCGAGCACCGTAAGATCGAACCCACTACCGGGCACCTCTTCCCATTGCAAGATAAATAGATCAAGTTGGCCAAACAAAACCCAAATATCGAAGAAGAAATACGAGGCTATAAGAGATCATGCATATAAGAGATCAAAGAAACTCAAATAACTTTCATGGATATAAAAAGATATGACTGATTATAAACTCGAAGTTCATCAGATCCCAATGATACGTCTCCGTCATATCTATAATTTTTTATTGTTCCATGCCAATATTATACAACTTTCATATACTTTTGACAACTTTTTATACTATTTTTGGGACTAACATATTGATCCAGTGCCCAGTGCCAGTTCCTGTTTGTTGCATGTTTTTTGTTTCGCAGAAAATCCATAACAAACGGAGTCCAAACGGGATAAAAACTGACGGAGATTTTTTTGGAATATTTATGAATTTTGGGAAGTGGAATCAACGCGATACGATGCCCGAGGGGGCCATGAGGCAGGGGGCGCGCCCCAGGGGGTCAGGCGCGCCCTGGACCCTCGTGGCCACCCTGTAAGGCGGTTGGAGCCCTTCTTTCGCAGCAAGAAAGCTAATTTCCGGATAGAGATCGTGTCCAAAATTCAGAACAATCGGAGTTACGGATCTCCGGTTATAAAAGAAACGGTGAAAGGGCAGAATACAGAACACAGAAACAGAGAGAGACAGAGAGACAGATCCAATCTCGGAGGGGCTCTCGCCCCTCCCATGCCATGGAGACCAAGGACCAGAGGGGAAACCCTTCTCCCATCTAGGGAGAAGGTCAAGGAATACGAAGAAGAAGGGGGGCCCTCTCCCCCTCTCTTTCGGTGGCGCCAGAACGCCGCCGGGGCCATCATCATCACCGCAATCTACACCAACACCTCCGCCATCTTCACCAACATATACATCACCTTCCCCCATCTATCTACAGCGGTCCACTCTCCCGCAACCCGCTGTACCCTCTACTTGAACATGGTGCCTTATGCTTCATATTATTATCCAATGATGTGTTGCCATCCTATGATGTCTGAGTAGATTTTCATTGTCCTATCGGTAATTGGTGAATTGCTATGATTGGTTTAATTTGCTTGTGGTTATGTTGCTGTCCTTTGGTGCCCATCATATGAGCGTGCACGTGGATCACACCATAGGATTAGTTGTATGTTGATAGGACTATGTATTGGAGGGCAAGAGTGACAGAAGCTTCAACCTAGCATAGAAATTGATGCATACGGGATTGAAGGGGGACCAATGTATCTTAATGCTATGGTTGGGTTTTACCTTAATGAACGTTAGTAGTTGCGGATGCTTGCTAATAGTTCCAATCATAAGTGCATAGAATTCCAAGTCAGGGATGACATGCTAGCAGTGGCCTCTCCCACATAAAACTTGCTATCGGACTAGTAAAGTAGTCAATTGCTTAGGGACAATTTCGCAACTCCTACCACCACTTTTCCACACTCCCTATAATAACTTTATTGTGTCTTTATCTAAATAGCCCCTACTTTTTATTTACGCGCTCTTTATTATCTTGCAAACCTATCCAACAACACCTACAAAGTACTTATAGTTTCATACTTGTTCTAGGTAAAACGAACGTTAAGTGTGCGTAGAGTTGTATCGGTGGTCGATAGAACTTGAGGGAATATTTGTTCTACCTTTAGCTCCTCGTTGGGTTAGACACTCTTACTTATCGAAAGAGGATACAATTGATCCCCTATACTTGTGGGTTATCACGACCTTTTTCTGGCGCCGTTGCCGGGGAGTCATAGCGTGGGGTGAATATTCTCGTGTGTGTGCTTGTTTGCTTTATCACTAAGTAGTTTTTATTTTATGCTCTTGTTTTCTACCTTTAGTTATGGGTAGGAAACGCAAAATACCAAAAAAATTAGTTGCACCTACTACACTAATGGTTGAAGAACCACTCAAAATCTATCACACTCCTGAAGCTTTTTACTTGGATCATCTTCGATCCCTTTGTGCTCGTGCTGAAACCCCAACTAGCTTAGTTGAGGGCAAATCTTTAGATGATCATGATTTTTATGTGCGACACCGCTTATCTAAAAAAGGGAAACTTTTACTGGATCAATTTCATCATTTGCAATGCTATGCTTGGAATTTATGTGAAATATATGATTTTACTTGTTGTTCTGAAGACCCTAAGAAACACCTTCCCTACCAATGTGAGTTTAGCAATAATGGAATCGTATCTTCGTATGCTAAGGGTGTTTATAATTACTATGATGTTCAACAAATTGAAGAATTTGTTGCTTTTAAGGGTGCTTATGAAATTGCTTCTTTGATTGGAAAGTATGATGCTACTCTTTACAAATCTGAAAAATTTGCCATACTTAAATATTGTTATGATAATTATTCCTCTAATGCCTATGTTAAACCATATATTGAGGACTCCTCCGCTGTCCAAGAAGAGACTAATATTTTGCAGGAGTCTATGGAAAAAGGAATTGATGAAACTGTGGGCTCATTGGATGAAAAAGATGACGAGGAGAGCGAAGAACAAAAGGAGGAAGAGCGGATTAGCTACCCGTGCCCACCTTCTAATGAGAGTAACTCTTCAACTCATATTTTTTTAATTTCCCTTCGTGCTTACCGAAGGATGATTGCTATGATGACTGTTATGATCCCATTGATTCTTTTGAAATATCCCTTTTTGATGATGCTTGCGATGCTTGTGGCCAAGATGCCAATATGAATTATGCTTATGGAGATGAACTTTCTATAGTTCCTTATGTTAAACATGAAATTGTTGCTATTGCACCCACGCATGATAGTCCTATTATCTTTTTGAATTCTCCCGACTACACTATATCGGAGAAGTTTGCCCTTATTAAGGATTATATTGATGGGTTGCGTTTTACTACTACACATGATGATTTTGATAGATATAATATGCATGTGCTTGCTGCTCCTACTTGCAATTATTATGAGAGAGGAACTACATCTCCACCTCTCTATGTTTCCCACATGATAAAATTGCAAGAAACTGTTTATACTATGCATTGGCCTTTACTTTGTGTGCATGAATTGTTCTTTTATGACATGCCGATGCATAGGAAGAGAGTTAGACTTCGTCATTACATGATATATGTTACTTTGTGCTCACTACTAAATTACAAATCATTGTTTATTCAAATTGGCTTTGATATACCTTGGGATCCGGGTGGATCCATTACATGAGCACTATATGCCTAGCTTAATGGCTTTAAAGAAAGCGCTGCCAGGGAGACAACCCGGAAGTTTTAGAGAGTCATTTATTTCTGTTGTGTGCTTTTATAAAGTTTAAAAAAAAGAGGGGAACCTAAAACGTTTTCAAAAAAGAAAAGTGAAAGTGAGAAAGACGAGCATTGTTAAAGTGGGAGCTAGCCTTGAACTTTGTTCATGCTCACGGGAACTTTGTGAATCTTGATTACAACAAATTTTCAACAAAAATAATTATCCCCTTGTACAATTCTATTGTATAATAAAAATAATGTGCCAAGGTTTGCCTTTAGGATGTTTACAATGCTTGTTGGTTTGTGCGGTGCAGAACAGAAACTTTGGCTGTACTGCACGATTTTACAGTTTTTTCTGGAACGTCAAACGGTTCTGAAACTTTTTGCACTGTCTTTATATACAATTTTTTTATTTTTCCTAATTTTGGCAGAATTTTTGGAGTAACAAAAGTATGGTAAATGTTCAGATTGTTACAGACTGTTCTGTTTTAGATAGATTCTGCTTTTGATGCATAGTTTGCTTGTTTTGGTGAAACTATCGATTCCTATCAGTAGATTAAGCCATGGAAAAGTTATATTACAGTATCTACAATGCAAAAATAAAATATGAATTGGTTTGCAACAGTACTTAGAGTAGTGATTTGCTTTATTATACTAACGGATCTTACCGAGTTTTCTGTTGAGTTTTGTGTGGATGAAGTGTTCGAAGATCGAGGATGTCTCGATATGAGGATAAGAAGGAGAGGCAAGAGCTCAAGCTTGGGGATGACCAAGGCACCCCAAGTAAATATTCAAGGAGACTCAAGCATCTAAGCTTGGGGATGCCCCGGAAGACATCCCATCTTTCTTCAACAAGTATCAGTATGTTTTCGGATTCGTTTCGTTCATGCGATATGTGCAAATCTTGGAGCGTCTTTTGCATTTAGTTTTCACTTTTCTTTTATGCACCATGCTGGTATGAGATAGTCCATGGTTGATTTATAGAATGCTCTTTGCACTTCACTTATATCCTTTGAGTATGGCTTTATAGAATGCTTCATGTGCTTCACTTATATCATTTGAAGTTTGGATTGCCTGTTTCTCTTCACATAGAAAACCACCATTTGTAGAATGCTCTTTTGCTTCACTTATATTGGTTAGAGCGTGGGCATATCTTTTGTAGAAAGAATTAAAATCTCTTGCTTCACTTATATCCATTTAGAGAGTTGACAGGAACTGGTCATTCACATGGTTAGTCATAAAATCCTACATAAACTTGTAGATCACTGAATATGATATGTTTGATTCCTTGCAATAGTTTTGCAATATAAAGATGGTGATATTAGAGTCATGCTAGTGAGTAGTTGTGGATTGTAGAAATACTTGTGTTGAAGTTTGTGATTCCCGTAGCATGCACGTATGGTGAACCGTTATGTGATGAAGTCGGAGCATGATTTATTTATTGATTGTCTTCCTTATGAGTGGCGGTCGGGGACGAGTGATATTATTTTCCTACCAATCTACCCCCTAGGAGCATGCGCGTAGTACTTTGTTTCGATGACTAATAGATTTTTGCAATAAGTATGTGAGTTCTTTATGACTAATGTTGAGTCCATGGATTATACGCACTCTCACCCTTCCATCATTGCTAGCCTCTTCGGTACCGTGCATTGCCCTTTCTCACCTCAAGAGTTGGTGCAAACTTCGCCGATGCATCCAAAACCCGTGATATGATACGCTCTGTCACACATAAGCCTCCTTATATCTTCTTCAAAACAGCCACCATACCTACCTATTATGGCATTTCCATAGCCATTCCGAGATATATTGTCATGCAACTTCCATCATCATCATATATATGACTTGAGCATTCATTGTCATATTGCTTTGCATAATCGTAAGATAGCTAGCATGATATTTTCATGGCTTGTCTGTTTTTTGATATCTTTGCTACGCTAGATCCTTGCACATCCCGGTACACCGCCGGAGGCATTCATACAGAGTCATATCTTTGTTCTAGTATTGAGTTGTAAGTAAATAAAAATGTGATGATCGTCATTATTAGAACATTGTCCCAGGTAAGGTTATCAAAATAAAAGAGGCCAAAGAAGCCCAAATAAAAAAGAGAGGCCAAAGAAGCCCACCAATAAAAAAGAGAAAAAAATAAAAAAAATAAAAATGAGAGAAAAGAGAGAAGGGACAATGTTACTATCCTTTTACCACACTTGTGCTTCAAAGTAGCACCATGTTCTTCATATAGAGAGTCTCTTGAGTTATCACTTTCATATATTAGTGGGAATTTTCATTATAGAACTTGGCTTGTATATTCCGATGGTGGGCTTCCTCAAATGCCCGAGGTCTTCATGAGCAAGCAAGTTGGATGCACACCCACTTAGTTTCCAGTTTGAGCTTTCGTACACTTATAGCTCTTAGTGCATCCGTTGCATGGCAATCCCTACTCCTCACATTGACATCAATTGATGGGCATCTCCATAGCCCATTGATTAGCCGCGTCGGTGTGAGACTTTCTCCTTTTAGTCTTCTCCACACAACCCCCATTATCATATTCTATTCCACCCATAGTGCTATGTCCATGGCTCACGCTCATGTATTGCGTGAAAGTTGAAAAAGTTTGAGAACGTCAAAAGTACGAAACAATTGCTCGGCTTGTCATCGGGGTTGTGCATGATGTGAATATTTTGTGTGGTGAAGATGGAGCACAGCCAGACTATATGATTTTGTAGGGATAACTTTCTTTGGCCATGTTATTTTCAAAATACATGATTGCTTTATTAGTATGCTTGAAGTATTATTGTCTTAATGTCAAATGATAGACTATTGCTTTGAATCACTCGTGTCTTAATATTCATGCCATGATTAGATTATGTGATCAAGATTATGCTAGGTAGCATTCCACATCAAAAATTATCTTTTTTATCATTTACCTACTCGAGGACGAGCAGGAATTAAGCTTGAGGATGCTGATACATCTCTGTCGTATCTATAATTTTTGATTGTTCCATGCCAATATTATACAACTTTCATATACTTTTGGCAACTTTTTATACTATTTTTGGAACTAACATATTGATCCAGTGCCCGGTGCCAGTTCCTGTTTGTTGCATGTTTTTTGTTTCGCAGAAACCCCATATCAAACGGAGTCCAAACGGGATAAAACTGACGGAGATTTTTTTTGGAATATTTATGAATTTTGGGAAGTGGAATCAACGCGATACGATGCCCGAGGGGGGGCACGAGGCAGGGGGCGCACCCTGGATCCTCGTGGCCACCCCGTTAGGCGGTTGGAGCCCTTCTTTTGCCACAAGAAAGCTAATTTCCGGATAGAGATCGTGTCCAAAATTCAGCCCAACCGGAGTTACGGATCTCCGGTTATAAAAGAAACGGTGAAGGGCAGAATCCAGAACGCAGAAACAGAGAGAGACAGAGAGACAGATCCAATCTCGGAGGGGCTCTCGCCCCTCCCATGCCATGGAGACCAAGGACCAGAGGGGAAACCCTTCTCCCATCTAGGGAGAAGGTCAAGGAAGAAAAGAAGAAGGGGGGCCCTCTCCCCCTCTCTTCCGGTGGCGCCAGAACGCCGCCGGGGCCATCATCATCACAGCAATCTACACCAACACCTCCGCCATCTTCACCAACATCTCCATCACCTTCCCCCATCTATCTACAGTGGTCCACTCTCCCGCAACCCGCTGTACCCTCTACTTGAACATGGTGCTTTATGCTTCATATTATTATCCAATGATGTGTTGCCATCCTATGATGTCTGAGTAGATTTTCGTTGTCCTATGGTAATTGGTGAATTGCTATGATTGGTTTAATTTGCTTGTGGTTATGTTGCTATCCTTTGGTGCCCATCATATGAGCGCGCGCGTGGATCACACCATAGGGTTAGTTGTATGTTGATAGGACTATGTATTGGAGGGCAAGAGTGACAGAAGCTTCTACCTAGCATAGAATTTGATGCATACGGGATTGAAGGGGGACCAATATATCTTAATGCTATGGTTGGGTTTTACCTTAATGAACGTTAGTAGTTGCGGATGCTTGCTAATAGTTCCAATCATAAGTGCATAGAATTCCAAGTCAGGGATGACATGCTAGCAGTGGCCTCTCCCACATAAAACTTGCTATCGGTCTAGTAAAGTAGTCAATTGCTTAGGGACAATTTCGCAACTCCTACCACCACTTTTCCACACTCGCTATACTAACTTTACTGTGTCTTTATCTAAACAGCCCCTACTTTTTATTTGCGCGCTCTTTATTATCTTGCAAACCTATCCAACAACACGTACAAAGTACTTCTAGTTTCATACTTGTTCTAGGTAAAGCGAACGTTAAGCGTGCGTAGAGTTGTATCGGTGGTCTATAGAACTTGAGGGAATATTTGTTCTACCTCTAGCTCCTCGTTGGGTTCGACACTCTTACTTATCGAAAGAGGCTACAATTGATCCCCTATACTTGTGGGTTATTGCCCAACAAACACACCGTAAAAGAGGTACATCTTATGCATCTCCAAGAGACCATTGTATTGAGAATTCAGCGAGAGAGAGAGAAAGCCATCTTGCTACTAACTACGGACCCGAAGGTGTACAAAGAACTACTCACGCATCATCGGAGAGGCACCAATGGAGGTGGTGAACCCCTCCGTGATGGTGTCTAAATTGGATCTGGTGGTTCTGGACTCTGCGGCGGCTCGATGAATATTTCGACGCTTGTTCTAGGGTTTCTGGAATATTGTGGTATTTATAGATCAAAGAGGTGGTCCGGGGGGCACCCGAGGTGGGCACAACCCACCAGGGCACGCCTGGGCCTCCTGGCGCGCCCTGGTGGGTTGTGCCCCCCTGGGGGCACCCCCAGGTGCAACCAGGGCCCATTTCCTTCCTTCTGGCCCATAAAAAATCATCATGGAGTTTCGTGGCATTTGGACTCTGTTTGATATTGATTTCTTGCGATGTAAAAAACATGGAAAAAAACAGCAACTGATACTTGGCACTATGTCAATAGGTTAGTACCAAAAATTGATATAAAACGACTATAAAATGATTATAAAACATTCAAGATTGATAATAATACAACATGGAACAATAAAAAATTATAGATACGTTGGAGACGTATCAACATCCCCAAGCTTAACTCCTACTCGTCCTCGAGTAGGTAAGTGATAAAAACAGAATTTTCGATGTGGAGTGTTGTTCATCATGTCATATCATATTCTTTTTCTTTATAGCATCGACATTTGGACTTTTATTTGATTCAAACCAATAGTCTAGTTTCGACATAATAATTTAGATACTCAAGCATATCAACAAGCAACCATGTCGAGAAGATGTAGACTCAAATTTCAAAATAAAAATTGCATAAAGTAAAAGAAAGGCCCTTCGTAGAGGGAAGTAGGGATTTGTAGAGGTGCCAGAGCTCAAAGCGAAAAATTAGAGATAAAAACATTTTGGGAGGTGTATCCATCCCACCAACGAAAACGACTTAGAGTTCCCAACACTTTCCATGCTAGATATGCCATAGGCGGTTCCCAAATAGAAAATAAAGTGTATTCCTTTTTCCATCATTCTTTCACTTTCCATGGCTAGCCGTATCCACGGGTGCCCTCCATACCAACACTTTCCAAGGAATTTATTATTTGACAACATAAAGTAAATTCAATTTTTTTGCATTTCGGGACTGGGCATCCCTAAGACCTTTGCCTTACTCTCGTGCAATGACAAGTGAATAAACACTCATCTTGGGAATAACACATCCAGCATGGAAAATATTAGCCACCCATTACTGTTCCGCGAGCGAAATAAACACACAAATGAGAAGTTTATTTTGAAAATTAGAGATGGCACATGCAAATTTGCTTTGAACGGCAAAAGAATACCGCATATAGGTAGATATAGTGGACTCATGTGGCAAAACTGGTTTAAAGGATTTTGGATGCATAAGTAGAGGTCATACTTAGTGCAAAATGAAGGCTAGCAAAAGACTGGGAAGCAACCAACCAAGAAACGAATAATCTCATAAGCAAGCATTAAGCATAATTAACACCGAATAATGCACCACAAGTAGGATATAATTTTCATTGCACTATTATTGACTTTCGTGCATGCATAGGGAATCACAAACCTTAACACCAACATTCTTACTAGAGCACAATTACTCATCAACATAACTCACATATCACATCATCATATCTCAAAACTATTACTAAGAATCAAGTTTGTTTTGTCCAATGATCTTCATGACATTTTCTTTTACTTTATCCTTCTTGGATATCTATCACTTTGGGACTAATTTTCATGTGTTGCTTTTCATAAGCTCAAACAAATATAAGTGAAGATCATGAGCATAACAAGTTTTCTTTCTCTCTAAATAATCTAAGTGAAGCAAGAGAGAATTTCTTCAAAAATAACAAAGCACACCGTGCTCAAAAAGATATAAGTGAAGCACTAGAGCAAGTCCTAGCTCATAAAAAATTTAAGTGAAGCATAGAGAGCAATTCTAACAAGTCATGATATAATTTTGGCTCTCTCAAATAGGTGTGTCCAACAAGGATTGATGAATTAAAACACAAAGTAAAACAAGCAAAGACACATATCATACAAGACGCTCCAAGCAGAACACATATCATGTGACGAATAAAAATATAGCCTCGAGTAAAATACCGATAGTTGTTGGAAGAAAGCAGGGATGCCACTCGGGGGCATCCCCAAGCTTAGTTGCTTGCTCATTCTTGGATAATAGCTTGGGATGCCGGGGCATCCCCAAGCTTAGGCTCATACATCCTTCCTTCATCCATCGTAAGATAACCCAAAACTTCAAAAATTCAATCACACAAAACTCAACAAAACCTTCGTGAGATCCGTTAGTGTAAGAAAAATAAACTACTACTAGAAGTGCTGTATCAAACCAATTCATATTTTGTTTTTGTATTATATCTACTGTATTCCAACTTTTCTATGGCAAAAACTCATCAAAGAAAACCATAGAGCCATCAAAATAAGCACACAACACAAAGAAAACAGAATCTGTTTAACAGTCTGTAGCAATCTGATTTGTTCAAATACTTATGGAACTCCACAAATTCTGAAAAACTAGGCCAACCTGTATAATTTGTATATTGATCTTCGGCAAAAAGAATTAGCATTTTATCACGTTCTGGTGAATTTTAACAATTATTTTCGTGAGCACAAAGTTTCTGTCTTTTTCAGCAAGATCAAACAACTATCACCCAAAAAGATCCTATTGGTTCTACTTGGCACAAACACTAATTAAAACACAAAAAACACAATCATAACAGTAGCATAATTGTGCTAACACACAAGAACAGAAAGCAAAAAGCAAAAATAAATTTTATTCATTGGGTTGCCTCCCAACAAGCGCTATAGTTTTACGCCCTTAGCTAGGCATAAAGCAAGGATCTAAGTTTTGTCATCCTCCAAAGTTTTGGCAACTTTTGTAAGGGTTTTCTCAAACATGGGAGGCTCTTTACGCTTCCCTAAATTCTCCGGAAAAGAAACCATCTTTAGATCCAAAATATCCAATCGCTTGTTGCAAAGAGTAATAAGAGTATTCATGCGATTGATACTACCATTGAGGTGTTTGAGGGGTTCATTATATTTCTGTATTTCAACCATATGTTTATGCAAATCACCAAGTTTGTCCAACATCTGAGCTCCCTCGGGGGTAAAATGAAACCCCTTCTTTTGAGGTGGAATTCCCAAAATTCCCTCTAAGATTTCATATGCAGCATTGGCATCAAGTTCAATAAAATTTCCTTTAGCGGCAAAATCAAGAAGTTGTCTATGATGCAAAGCCAATCCTATGTAAAAATTACGAAGCAAAACCTTGTCGTACCCCTTTAAGTTGGAAATACGATACGATTCCATAACCCTATACCAGGCATCTTTCAAATTTTCTCCTTGTCTTTTCTTGAAGTACAAGTCTTCAAAATCTGGTGACAAAGGAGCAGTAGGGACGCTAGCCATTGAGACTAGAAAGCAAGAGAACGGAGAAAGGAAAAAGAGAGGCGAATAAAATATCAAAATTTTGTGAAGTGGGGGAGAGGAAAACGAGAGGCAAATGACAAATAATGTAAACTGCAAGAAGATGGGATTTGTGATTAGGAACCTGGTTATGTTGAAGATCCTCCCCGGCAACGGCGCCAGAAATTCTCCTTGATGGTAGCTGGAACTACGTCGGTATTTCCCCGGAGCGGGAGAGATGATGTAGCACAGCGACGGTAGAGTATTTCCCTCAGTTATGAAACCAAGGTATCGAACCAGTAGGAGAACCAAGCAACACAACGTAAACAACACCTGCACACAAACAACAACACCTTGCAACCCGACGAGTTAAAGGGGTTGTCAATCCCTTCCGGGGTACGGCGCCTCAAGATAGGCAAGCGGTCGTGAGATAAATTATAGTAGATTGGTAGATCGAACGCCAATTAAAATAAATAAAGATAAAATGCAGCAAGGTATTTTTGTATTTTTGGTTTAATAGATCTAAATAAAAATGCAAAGGAAAAGTAGATCGCAAGGCAAATATATGAGAAAGAAGACCCGGGGGCCGTAGGTTTTACTAGTGGCTTCTCTCGAGAAAAATAGCAAATGGTGGGTAAACAAATTACTGTTGGGCAATTGATAGAACTTCAAATAATTATGACGATATCCAGGCAATGATCATTACATAGGCATCACGTCCAAGATTAGTAGACCGACTCCTGCCTGCATCTACTACTATTACTCCACACATCGACCGCTATCCAGCATGCATCTAGTGTATTAAGTTCATGAAAAAATGGAGTAATGCAATAAGAACGACGACATGATGTAGACAAGATCCGTTTATCTATATGGCGGTAGATATAGGTCTCATCTTTTTATCCTTAGTAGCAACGATACATACGTGTCAGTTCCCTTTCTGTCACTGGGATCGAGCACCGTAAGATCAAACCCACTACCGGGCACCTCTTTCCATTGCAAGATAAATAGATCAAGTTGGCCAAACAAAACCCAAATATCGGAGAAGAAATACGAGGCTATAAGAGATCATGCATATAAGAGATCAAAGAAACTCAAATAACTTTCATGGATATAAAAAGATATGACTGATCATAAACTCGAAGTTCATCAGATCCCAACAAACACACCGCAAAAGAGTTACATCATATGGATCTCCAAGAGACCATTGTATTGAGAATTCAGAGAGAGAGAGAGAGAGAGAGAGAGAGAGAGAGAGAAATCCATCTAGCTACTAACTACGGACCCGAAGGTCTACAAAGAACTACTCACGCATCATCGGAGAGGCACCAATGGAGGTGGTGAACCCCTCCGTGATGGTGTCTAGATTGGATCTGGTGGTTCTGGACTTTGTGGCGGCTGGATGAATATTTCGACGCTTGTTCTAGGGTTTCTAGAATATTGTGGTATTTATAGAGCAAAGAGGCGGTCCGGGGGGGGCACCCGAGGTGGGCACAACCTACCAGGGCGCGCCTGGGCCTCCTGGCGCGCCCTAGTGGGTTGTTCCCCCCTCGGGCCACCCCCAGGTACAACCAGGGCCTATTGCCTTCCTTCTGGCCCATAAAAAATCATCGTGGAGTTTCGTGGCATTTGGACTCCGTTTGATATTGATTTCCTGCGATGTAAAAAACATGGAAAAAACAGCAACTGGCACTTGGCATTATGTCAATAGGTTAGTACCAAAAAATGATATAAAATGATTATAAAACATTCAAGATTGATAATAAAACAACATGGAACAATCAAAAATTATAGATACGTTGGAGACGTATCACGCGGGCGTCGAGAGCTAAGGCCAGGGGCTGGTAATATATGTCCAGCTCGTGAAGGATGTAAGAGATGAGCTCGTCATCCTGGATGGGTTTGCCCGCCGCGGCGAGTTCATCGGCGAGGCCACGCATGAAGGCGAAGTAGGCGGCGACAGATTGGTTTCCCTTCTGAGCATTGGTGAGGGCGGTGTGGATGTTGTTGAAGCGGCTTAGAGACTGCGATGAAAACATGCCCACCAGCGCCGACCAGAGGCCGTGCGCGGTGGTGATTGCGGTCACCGTGATCAGCACCTCCTTGGAGAGATTGCTGAGCAGGTAGCTGAGCACCTACTAGTCCTCCCTGACCCAGATGGGGTGGAGAGGGTTGGGCTCGGAAGTCTCTTTCCCGTCCTTGTCTTTGGTGACGAGAAGGCGCGCTGGTTCTGGCATGGTGCCATCGGCATAGCCAAAGAGACCTGCCCCTCTCAGCTGAGGCGTGATCTGTGTACGCCAGAGCACATAGTTTGTGCGAGAGAGTTGCTCCGGAACCTGGCCATTGAGGCTTGAGTGGGATGTGGCAGAGGAAGACATGGAGGCTAGCGCTACTGGAGTTTCTGGAACCCTAGATGAGATTGGAAGAGGAGGCTCTGATTACCATGTGCGACTAGGCGGAAGCGTCTTACCTCGATGTGAGGGACGCGTTACGTGCTATGTTGAGTAGGGGCGCACCTCCATGTAGATAGCGCATACATGCGGTTGGAGATCTTCTAGGAAGATAAGAGATTACATCTTGGGGAGAAAGAGATAAGAGAGGTTACACAATATGAGATAAACATCTAAACAACCTACTATATCTACCTCAACCATGCGCCGATGCTAGGCTCAGCCAACGTGACATGATGACATGTTTAACAGTCATGTGTCAAAAAGGTCCCGAACAGATCTATTCCTACCCCCTAACGTGGCGGCTCCAGGATGGAAGCGATGATATCACCATGCTGACGGCTTGTTCACCTGAGGATAGTGGTCGTTCGGTGGTTCAGGGACTTTAATATTTTTTATTATGTCTGGGGTGCTTTTTAAAAATAAAATAGGGGGAACAAGTTTTACTAACCTCAAATTTCATTGAAAGTACATGCCGAATGCCTCAAGATCATTACATGTATAGGCGGCACAGTAGCCACAAAGGGAAGAGAGAGAGAGAGAGAGAGAGAGAGAGAGAGAGAGAGAGAGAGAGAGCTCATGAGTCTGGGCGGCATTGCCGAAGCAAGACAACCAGCCGTCACCGACACTATGAAGAGCAGGGGAAGGCACCCTGTGCTAGAGAATCGCCTCATCGTGGCAAAGCTTTAGGGTGCGGGGAACATAGGGCTCCAGACCCTAGAACACAACTGAGTTTCGATGCTTCCGTAGGTGCAAACGACATATCATAACAAAAGGTGGGACCGGTAGCCGAGGCAACAACTTTGAGCATCAGGCAACCCCACCCGCTGTTGAGACGGCTTTCCTCCACGCATTGGTGATGACCTCATCGTTCGGTTCCCCTTCGCCCAACGCTTCTAGGCGGCAATGGGGTTGCCCGACCGAGATGTTGTCGAGGTTCGTCTCCTGCATGAAGAGGCAAGCAACAGGGGACCACCCACCTCCCGCCGCCAGAGCCCCCGCTTGCACCTGATCCATCGGGCCGGAAACACTATTGAGGACGACAGCCCAAATGAAGGACTCAAAGATAGAGTCCATCATGATCCGTCACAGGCTAAGCCAATTGACGGAGTGAAAAAGTTGAGTCTGAGGACAAGTGTGGGGCCCCATCCCTTTTAAGCAGCGCTGGAAAATTTGAACAACATATATGAAGGTCACAAAGATGCTTCTCCCAACGTTGAAAGAAATACGGGTCCTTTTTTAGAAAATAAATAAGTAAACGTATGTCATGTGTGACAACTTTCTCGATTGATGCAAAGGCCGGGGTTATCCTTCTTTTTAAAAAAGAAAAGAAAAAAAAGGTGTGACAACTTTTCGAGCTATATAGTATATAACTCAATGAAGACCTGAAAATCCTCTTCTCGTCAAATTTGAATCCAAAAAATTCAAATAATGCAAAAAATCATGTTTATTTTGGCAAACTTTAACAAATGTTTTATGTGCTTGGCAAATTTGAGCACGAAATGACATTCGCCGAAGCCATAGAAAGAAACAAAATCACGACTCCAAAATGCTTTAAAAAATTGTATCTTTGGAGCGTCAATTATTTTTTGCCACGAATTCCACGAGTGTTATTTCTTGATAAATTTTTGCAATACTAGGAGTTTTTTTTTTACCGTTTATCGTCGGGAGGAGATACTCCGTGTCGATGAGAAACCCAAAACTGACGCCGTACGTACGTAGGCAGCGAGTGATGCCAGGAAGGCCGGAGGATACGTGCGGGAATACGTATATACAGCTACCGAGGAAAGCTCCAGGGCTTGTCGGTAGCACAGTGGACGCCACTGTGCCCCAACGTGGCATGTCGGCGAAGCGCCCCTCAGCCATGCGTGCGCACTGGCGCTGCATGTTCGAGTTCCACTTGGCTCTATCTATCTGCTAGCCTAGCAGTACATGGATATGCATGCATGCTTCCATTCCATTCATGTGCTCGTGACCTAGCCCTGGCTACCGCTCCGTCGCAATAGAACAGGGTATATCCGCATCAACGCAACACCACACGACCGATCGATCGAGCAGGGAGAGCTATCCATCTGCACTGCAGAGCGATCGCTCGTCAGATAGCGGCCGTGCGCCCGGGGCCCGGGCCGAGCTCTCTGTGCGCTGCGAGACATGATGCTCCCTCTCGCTCGTGTGGATTCATTCGTACTAGTACTCTACATGGCGCTCTCGCCCACATGCGTTTCGATTCAATTCGGGTCTAGGCCTTGTAGCCTGATGGGGTTGCCTTGCCTCAAGATTCGGTTCATGCCGAGACTGAGTGAGATGCAGGCAGAGGCAGGGGGCGGACGTATCCTAGAGGAGATTTGATGTGTGCAGCGTAGGGCCGGCTTCTAGGTTCGGACATGCCATGTGGCCGGCCCGAGAATCGATCTTGGATCCGGCTTGGATTTTTGGTACTAGATAAAGATTGATCAAATTGACGTCGATCTACACATGTGTGGTGTGGTGGATTGAGGGCTGGGTTCATAATTCATTGATGGCTTGATGAGATGCATACATGGGGAGTTTCCTGCGGCCTATGTATTTATTCGATCAGAAGCTAATACCGGAGTGCATTGTAGTTCTACTAAAGAGTACGTGTGCAACCAAAGAAAAAGGCAGAGTAGGCGCACATGAAAGCCGTACGTACGCAAACTGTTTCCACTGTAACACAATAATTTGATACCAGCCGAGAAGACATCGAAATTGTAAAGCTGCGCTGATCAAGAACGTGGTGAGCCCTGAACGAAAAGTAAACCAAAGTCCATGGTCAGACAGCAGAGCCAATGCTATGCATGTGCTTTGGTATGAACGGCATGCATGTGCTGCATGTGCCAGCCACAGCTCTTCGAACCCTACTAATACAGCTCGTCAACTATTCGAAATTTATTAAGCGCGTCCATGTTGTTAGGAGCCGGGCATACCAGTATGTACCAATACAGCGATGGGTCAAGCAAACAGATAAGAAGCCACAAATTCAAAGACGTACGTACTGGTTCAAACCACTACCACCGGTGGAAAGAAAAAGGGACCGATCGATCGAGGACACCCGTCGACGGACGGAGCATCATCGATCAGCCGCCAATCATTTCTGGCTCGGTGACGACGGGCGCGCACGCATCGCGACGCACCGGCGGCTCGGGCAGACGGACAGCTAGGGCAGCGCCCGACAGCGCCAACGAGCCAAAGTGGAGGCAATCATATCAGACGCTTAGCTAGCTAGCTCCCGCCGACTAATCATTCCTTGAACCGTCACATGCATGCATGATGCCTGCCCTCGTCTCGTCCGTCTCTCACCGGTTTTGCTGTTGGTGTTAGCGAGAGAGAGCTAGGGCAGATTAATCCGCCGGTGGACACGTCCACGACCGACGACGGGCCATCTCATCTAGCACTAGCAATCCTCTCTTGTTTGGGCTGGATATACATAATTATTCAGGCCCCTGGCCTGGCAGGAATGGTTGGGTATGGTGGATCATCCCCTAAAGAAGAGAAGCAGGATTGGATCGTGCATGATCATGATTAGGGTGCGACGGCACGAGATTTGTTTAGGCGATCAAGTCACCCGTCAGTCAGTCAGTCAGGCCAGGTCAGTACCACATGTGCATTGACGTCTCAGCCCTGACACTAGTGTATCGATACATACTACTCCTACCTGTAAGTTAAATTAAATTATGCAGCGGATAAAGAGTCACCGGCTTTTCCATCCTTAGAGGACCTACTATTAGAATACTAACAAGAAAAATCCGGAATGCAGTGCAGGGCCCTGCCCGGTTTGGTCTCTCAGAAATGTGTGGAATTAACTGGTAAAATCGAGAGCGCACAAGATCGAGATTAACTGAAGTTGAGAGAATGGATCATGCATGCTGCATGTGCAATTTGTAGACACTAACAGCAATTGACACGTCATTCTTCAGCATAGGACAGCATGAATCCGGCGTGATGCGGTCATGAGGCTGCCGCGATTGAGAGTTCGTGGAGATGCAACCAGGGAAGGTGGGCTGCTGGATTCGTTGTCGACCGAAGGATTATGAGGGCCGGGCGAAAACCCGTTTCTGGCTTTGGCTGGAGCTTGTGACCGCGGCGTTCATAGACGTCGTAACCTTTCTGAAGGCATCGACGGGATGCCCTCTCCTCCTCTATGAGGGATAACTCCGGGGGAAACGATGATGAAGGCGTCGAAGGTGTTGGTGTGGCGTCGAGACTTTTGTGGCAACGATGATGGAGCAAGTGAAGTCAGAGGCATTGCAGTGGTAGTCGGCTCTTCTCCGATGTGCTTGTGGGATTACCTCGGTTTGTTTGTTGAGGTGAAGTCGGACCTGCGGCGGCGGGCCCTCTGTGGCAACGATGACAGACAACAGGTGATTCGTTCGGTGGTCTTCCACGAGTTCTGGCATTGATCTTCATGTGTTTCTACACGGCCTCTACAGTGAGGGTTGAGTCGATGTTCGTCCACAACGAAGTCGGAGTCGCTTGCTCGGGGATTAGGGATGGCGATGACACCTGTTTGGGGAGAACTGATGACGATAACGCTTGTGTGGTAGCTCGAGGAGGCACTCTTTGTAAAAGTGTGTGGGGGATATCTGTGTATGCCGCTCAGCGGTTGTGACGGTTTTCACCCGGTTTTTTTGTTAATTAACTGGGTAATTCTCTTCTGCTTAATTAATGGATGAGGCAAAACCGTTTCCAGAGAAAAAATAATCAGCAGCCAATTGACATGTTATTCTTGTTGTTGAGATCGAACGATCGATGTACATACGGCGGAATCAAATGCAGGTTGCGATCAGTGCCCAAACTCCGATGGGGTCGATCGGTCGAATCATTGCCCAATCATCTGACGGGAACTGGTGGTGTACGGGATACGCCCGTCCGTCCGTCCGTCCGTTCGTTCGTATTGCTGTATCCCAGCGCGAAGTAGTAGTTTGTGAGTTCTTGACGGAGAAGGATCGACAAGGAGTCAAGGACCACTAGAATCATGTATTGACCTGCCCATGGCCAGCAAAATTCAAGAATTCGAAGCCACACCACAAGATCGGTTGGTGGCCGAGCTCCAAGATATTGGGAGCACGATGTAGTAGCCATGTTCCCACAGGTTTTTCGAGCAAGCAAATGTAGCCGCGAAAATTTCTTCTTCCATGCAGACACCCTTGCATAAGTTGATCGAGCAATCGAAACAAGAGGCAAAAGAAAGGAAAATAAAAATACCAACAGACGTATCATCGCCGTCATCATCCGTGATCCATCATCATCAACCGCACCGCGCATTCGCACCGGCCATGTCAAGGGACGAACACGGATCATGCACGCACGCATCGCGGCACAGTTCCGCGAGCCCCATCGCGGCGCTGTAGCTTAAATAAGAAAAGGGCGCCGATGTCGCAACGGTGCCGGTGCCGGTGCCGGTGCCGGTGCGGTGCGGTGCGGTGCGAACGAAACGTACTCTGCCGTGCTAGCGCTGGTGCGGCAAGGGGCCCTACCACTTGTGCTCTCCGACCACGACGTCTCCTCCGATGGCCTCTCCCACCTCCTATCCTAGCCGCATGTTCTTCAGCCAGCCGCGCGCGGCACGTTCCTCCCTCCGGGAATCTTGCTGTGCAACGAAAGAAAGAAAGAGCCGAAGCTGGCCCTGGATTTGTCTTGAGGTGACGCCGAGTGAGGAGGGACGGGACGACAAGGATCCGTAGGTAGGCAGCTTGTTTTTGCCGATGGCATGGCCGATCGGTCTTTCCAAACGTGGCCAGGCAGCGCCGGGATCAGCTGGCTCCCGAGAGGATAACGTACCCGGGTTAGTAGCTGATGGTTGCTACTTTTTAACTTTTTTGTTCGAGACTTGGAGACCTATGTTGGATTTTTTGCTTATTAATAATATTAGCCGTATGCATCATTCAGATGCAGGGGCATACCCCTTTTCGAAAAAAAAACTTGTGGTGCCGCAGAATGTGGTGGCGCTCAGCTGTACGTTCGGAAATGGCTTGCACGTACTGGAACTGGAAGGACGTGATCAAGATCGGTGAGAGTTGTCATGCCTGCCTCTGCCTGCCTGCCAGCCAGGCGTGTCGTTCTGGTCCTGGTGTTGTCAAGTCATCTTCTTTGCGAGCGAGCGAGCTTCCTGGAAGCTGATGGAAAAGCAGGCAGGCCACGTTGGGGCGATGGCGCCACCGCGCCTAACCCGGCCCGGCCCGGAGGTTCGCTTCGCCATGATACCGTGCCCGTGCGTGCGTGCGATCGCTACGTCCCACTGACACGGAGACGGCACGGCGCTATCCACCCCCGCACGACTGACTCTGTCTAGGCATCTAGCATCTTCAGACTTCAGATAAACTTAGCACGTGCTGTTGAGCTCGAATCAATGCCATACCATCGCCTTAGAAGACCAGAGACCATCCTTTTCATGACAGAAAAATGCTGCCAGGAAATTGGCATCAACCTTAATTTCTTAAATGATACTCCCTCCACAAAGACTTATAAGAGAGTATTTTACAGGCCGTTTCAAATCCACCTTTGGAAAGCCATTCTTCACCGAAAGCCTGACCATGGCATCTCGGCCCATCTCCATCTCCAAGCAGAGAAACGCCAAGATCTTTGACAATATTAGCACTAGCCCTAGCTCCTGGTTTCACAACTTTAGGAAACAATGCCCGTTTTTTCTTACAATTCAGGGTTTCCCTAGTCAAGGTTGATGCTATTCGTTTGTGGCTCAGCACTCTTGTCTAGCTCGGTTTAGAATGTTTCCCCGCTTCTGTACCTCCTCTCCCCTCCCTCTGTGCTTTTGTAGTATATTTGTAAAAGAAAAACATGCATACAATGCGACGCACATTCAGAAGGCCAGACACAACTCAGGATGTCAGAATGGTTAAGTAGTACGCTCATCACTGGGTGTTCAAAATCAGAGATATCCATTCACAAATAGGACAATGGTCCAGTCTATAACAGTAACATTTGGGCACATAGCAAGGTAGCTGTTCGATGAATTACAAACCCGCAGCCGCAGTCCTTGAAATCACAACCGTCTCTTTTCTTATCTATGGACGCAAGCATACATCCCTTCCCTGCGGTCCACAGACAATGAAAGCAAGCTGCTTCTTCAGACGACGAGGCGCCTTCGCACCGACAACAGGAGTTTCCACGCTGTTGATCAGTTGATATTCATGTCCTCCGACCCAGCGCCATCTCCATCTGCATGTTTGTGCATCTAATTGTTTAGAGGGGTCATTCCAGCGTATACAAGGGGCTGATTGGTAGGCAGGTCATTACGCATTAAAAAGACGAGATTCATGCAAAACCATCAGTAACATACCCTCGTTTTCGGATGAACTGTAGATAGAGCTCCTTGAACGCTGTTGCTGTTGTCGTGTGGGCTGAAATAAGAGCAGTGTACAGGGATGAGTTTATGCTGCACATTTATTTTGCAGGCTTTCAGAACTCAAGAGAACTGAACTTTTTAAGGCAAAATCAAAGCTGAACTTGACAAAAACACAAGTTTGGCTGCTCCCAGCATATGATAAGTAGTACCTGCAACTTTGGCCTGAGTGCCTCGAGCGGTCCTTTGGGTTTCGCAACACCTTGCTGTCCAGACTGCAAAGCAAAATATCCCCAAAACGGTTCATTGGAACTCAAGCACTGAACAAACGAATATTGACTGAAGCTACAGAAGGATAACTTAATACCTTCCCGAGAGCCCAATCAGCAGAATCAAAATAGGCCCGCTCATGGTCCTACAATTATGAAGAGCAATTTAAATGCTGAGAACTGGTGTTGTTTATGCAGATACCTGATATGGACTGTTCAATTTTGGGATGAGATATCCGAATTCAAGTACCTTTGAGATGAGCGGTGGCTTTTTAGGAATTAATCCTCCAAACTTCTTCTTGATTGCTTGTTCCTGCGCATAACAGAATGTGCTTGATGTTAACCACAAGTAATTGATCATGCCAGCTATAGAGATCAACCTTCTTTGTTGCTCAGTTAACCAGAATACAAGATTGACATTTAAATGACCATATAATCTTCAGAACTAGTCCAAAAAATAACCTGTTGCTGAGCCGAGGGCATGGGATTATCTCCACTTTGGTCCATAGGTTCAGAATTTCCAACATTATCTTGCCCAGCAGCATTGGTATCCTTCATCCCCGACATGGTGCTAAAAACAGAACATACAGATGTTAGTATTTATCACATTACAAAGCACTAAAGTGAAAAGTCATTTTTAGGGAAGAAATGTTTGAGCAATAGAGTTTGAGATAAACCAAAAACAGAAGCTACTATTGTCCAATGTTGTTGACTATTTGCAGTTTGACTCTCAGAACAAAATGGCAACATTTTTAAATAGCTGGTGTATTTTGAAATGGGTATACTTTTCGGTTTAAACATTATAATCAAGGAACCTTAGCAAGCTTTTCTACTGCTAGTTTCTGGATTAGTTCTCAGCCTTCTAAATCGTAATGGGTGTGCTACTTGTAGCTAAATATTATCGCCCTACTATTTTCAGCTGATGAGTACCCCCTATAATGAGCAATTGATGTTGGCAAATCTGAACAACTTACTCGAAGTCAAAGAATGTGCTTCAGTTACAGAAATCAGCACATTACTTTTCTCTTGTTAGTTGTATTACTACGTTTCCTATCTGTCATTCAAAAATGAAACTATATGCTTCCCATCTTCATGGCGTCAGGTATGCTAACATTAATATCCCATAAAAACCGTGGCCTCTAGATGAGCCCATCCAAAAAAAAACCCGGGAAGGCCAGTAAGAAAGAAACGTGTATTTATCTCTTGGTCGATAGAACAAATAAACATCAATATGAAACTGGATATATGGAACGTAAACAGATCAAACTGTTTTATATTATTAATTCCCTAGCATTGTTCATATTTCATATATATTTCGAAATCTTTATAAGAAGGTTAAATACAACCCACTGGTCAGCACATTGACTCATTCTACAGCCCATTGGATCGACCAAAATTCAAGTACATGCAAACTCAATGTTAGCCTGTCATGACAAGCAGAAACCTTCGAGTATCTGTTTTATCGACAACTTGCCAGAGGATCCACACAGATTGTTCTTTTTTAGCCCATCAGGTTCAATCCTTTCTTTACAAAATTGGGCAAAAACAAGCTAGTGCCTCAGGGGCCCTTCTAAATGGTAACACCTCCTACCGTCCTACCATGGTTCTAGATACAGAAATGAAGCAGCAGCTTGATACCCCCGCATCCCTAGTGGTACACAGAAAAACTCTATCTACATATTGTCATCCAGAGCCTAAGTATGACAAGGCGAGGTCAGAATACTGACTAGTTGACTACTACTTGTGTGTTTTCTTTGCTTGCTATACAAATCTGAACACCGGGTTGTCCCTGAATGCCAGGTAAATTGACGCTATCCTAGTAGACGGGACTTCCAGCAGGTGCCTGCAATCTGTTTGACCGCATGACAACCCAAAATGCTCTCATAAAGCACACAATCCTCCGTGACCGAAAATCTAACAGGACCTTCTGATCCCCTGTTCTTGCTCTGCTGACACACGCATGGTCTCTGCCACTTCACTTGCTTGTTTGCTCAGCTGACTGCACCAGCTGGTTGTTCAATTATCCATCTTAAACATACAGAGGTGAACTATTCTTAAATTATGCCCAATTCTGAGCGTGAAGCATGTGCAGATCTCTCGTTCCCTCTGGACCGTGGGCACCACCAACATGATCAGTGGCAGTCCGGATAATTCTCTTGCTAATTTTCTCCCGCACATCCCGGATCAGAAAACAAACCAGCCGACGAACGCTGACTAGTCAAAATTACCCGAGAACGCACTCCTCCTCCCAAATTCGGACGAGCCAATGCCGAGAAACCGGCCGGATCTAGCGACGGCGGGATCTACCAATCTACGGAGACAGCAGGCCAACGACTCAGTCCCGACGGCAAGCTAAGTAAGTAAGTTGCTCGGACTGTGAGCCGAAGAGGAGGAGGAGATCACTTACAGTTACGGTCACAGAGACGTCGGCGGCGAGGGAAGCGTCGGCTCGGCTGCTCCGAGGTGGAGAAATGGGGAACCGAGGGAGGGACGACGAGCAGCAGCGCAGCGGCTCTCCAATGAGTGGAGGTATGTTTGTTTGTTGGCTGCTGCTGCTGCGATCGGATCGGTCTCGAATTCTGAGATGCACGGAAGAAATAGACTACACGTAGCTCCGTGTGGGGGCCCGGTCGCCCTGGATTTCGGCCGTTGCTATCGTAGGCTGCCGGGCCGGCCGTGCAAGTTGCTACTCGGCCGGTCACCGGAGAAAAGGACATTTTTCTTCCTGTGGATTCTTTTCTTTCGAATCTCCTGTAGTTATTTTTCTTTCCTTGTTACTTCTCTGCTGAAAATATCATTTTTTTCTGTTCAAATGATAAGTGTAACACGTGTGGCATGAAGCACTCCAGTCCTGGCGTTATTAGGGCACCATACACTTCATTCCTGACGTTTTTGTCATCGTGACTCCTGGCACTTCAATAGATGATGTAAAACCGGAGGCCAATTCTTTTTTACCTTCTTCTCTTGCTCTATAATCGCATACAATCCATGATCAAACAAAACATATAATGAAACAATATATCAACTTCAAGTTCAAATTCACTAATCAACTTCAAATTCAAACCACAAGCATACTGCATCACAACTACAAACAAAAGTGCATATATGAATACATAGCACTCTCAAATATCATTGCCTCCATCGCTTGATTTCTCTTCGTCATCGTTTGCTTCCACTCCAGTGCCATCATTGGCCCATTGTTTTCATTCTCATCCATGGCACCATTCACACACGGCTAATGGACAAGACTCGGCGGCCTCCGCTTAAGCGGTGGAATTTTTGGGGATCATCCACTCTTCTATGGATCATATGGTTTGGAAGGATTGGGCTCCTCCAAAGGTCAAGATTTTTTGCTGCCTCTCGAAATAGGCTTTCGCCCCTCTATATTAATATAGCAACCACCCGATACAACTGTTCGATCATCGCTGGGGCAAACAGTACAATCACGCCCAAAAGAAAAACAAGAGAAAAAAATGCCAACAACATCCTATCGATGAAAGCGACGGTATTCCGCAACCGCGGCGCGCTCCGAAGAATGCCACCACGCTCCTATGCTTCTGAATTGCTGCTTACCAAGCAATACCTTCAAGAAGGACTGCGACGACGACGCTGCCGCCCGAACGGATCCTAGGATTTCTCCTGGTACACACACGGAGGGGAGTGGGGGAGAGGTACACCCGACGCCCTTCAAGAAGGATGGCGGCGCCCCGGTCGTCATCGCGTCGGTGCCGGCAAAACCCGACAAAGATTTCTCCCGGCCCCTCACACCCACCACCCAGGACCAACCGTCGGCTCCACCATGCTTGCCGCCCACCAACATGCGCCAGTATAGTCTTGAGGACACCACCGATGCCTCACCATGGCAAACGCTGGGAGGCCGACCGGACCTAAACGAAGCAACCGTAGACAGGGGCCGACAGTACCGCAGTCGCGTGGGAGGGAACAACCTCCACGGGCTCAGGCGATAGCAGACCAAATGTAGCAGCAGGAGCACACCAGGCCAACTACCCCGCCAGGCCCAGATCGGGCCGGTGAAGCTCCCGCCGCCGCGGTGCAGCCGACACATCACAGTAGCCGCCCCCCCCTCGCAAGGAGCTCGCCAGGCTAGCCGGAAGCGACCCGGTGGAATCCAAACCGGCCCGCACTAACCCAGATTGGGCCCAAAGGGTCCAGATGTGAGCCTGTAGGGGGCCGCCGGCCAGCTCCCGCATCCAGCCGCCAAGGGGCCACACCACCGCTTCGCCGCCACCCGACCAGGACTGGAACGCCGTCGCCGAGCCGCACCGTCGTCGGAGCAGATCCACCCAAGCCGGGCGTCCGCGACAGGGAAAGGAAAAGGCCGCCACCGCCGGCCACGCAAGGGGGAGGCGCGGGGAGCTTTGGACGGAGCGGGGAGAGGAGGCCGCCCCGGTCGCCTCGCTCGGGGAGGCGACGCGGGGGGTACGGGGCAGGTCTTGCTGAAGGTTTGGGGAATGTTTCCTGTTTTTGCTGGCTAGCCATTCAAGATAGGATTTGGATCAATGGATTGACCAAGCGTGGGTGATCAAATTGTGATCTTTGCCCTCTATGCAAGAGGGGAAAGGAATCTGGGATGCACTTTTTCTTGAAGTGCCGCTTCACTATTAGGCTATGGAATTTGGCAAATGAGTGGTTTCACCTTGGGTCCATTGGTACCGCCTCTTGGCATTTGGAGCGATCCCTCATGGAGTGGTGGGTCAATTTGTCTGCCAAGTGCATCCCCAATAGAAAGGCTAGCTATGGCCTCCCTCACAATGTTTATTTCCCGGACCGTTTGGAATGAACGGAATGCCCATGTCTTCTGACATAAAAGCGCCCCTCCAATCCTTCTCAACAACATCAAACATGATGCGGAACTTTGGGTCACCGCGGGAGCCAAGAAACTAGGGAACATAATACCAGGAGAATGATGATTTTTGTACTAAGGGGCATATGTCGTCATGTGCATGTTTAAACCAAATTCTATTCCTTTCTTAATTAATGGACGAGGCAAATCTTATGCATCTGTTTTGAAAAGAAAATCATTTACATGTGGCTATTATCTGAGAAAGACAAATTTAGATTGCCAAAATGTCATAAGCTGAATTGGCTATGGCACATACGTAGTTACCCTCTTTCGACTGCCATAAAATTAACTTCCATGTACATGCTCGATATGAACTCTGTACCGACTACCTGTGTATGGTAAGTGGTTCAAAAAAACTTTTCAACTAATGGGGTGACCTTTACAGTGATTCATAATGATTTAATTTACTTTTGAGGAGATAACTTTAAGCCTTGACCGTTAAAAAAGATTAGCATGTGCACCTGTCATTTCTTGAACGCTAGCTCAATTTAATCAATACATGTCCAGCTGATCAATGCAAAATTTACCAAGCATCTCTAAAAGGGACATCAACATTTTTTTAAGACAGACTCATCCACGGAAAGGATCAGCCCTCATATCAGAACATTCCCATGTTTGAGGAAATTATGCATTATGTTATGCTTCCTACATAAACTCTCCTTGAACTCATTTTGGGTCATAGGTCACCTGATCCCAAATTTAACCGTCATCGGTGTGTAGGAAGCTGTTTACCAAGAAGGAATGTGTCGATCAGCGCTATCCCTTCTGTGGGCTTGTTGAGGGGTACCAAGTGGCCAGCCCCTCTTATTGTCACCATGGTCATACCATGGTACTCCACAAATCTTCCAGCAACCTACAGTGCAAATGTCTCTCTCGTCAGGGCCAGTGGAGTCTAGATTCCGTTCATAAACTAACTTAACTAGCAGTATCATTGTAGCCCCAGAGAATGTTCACTTGATTGTTCAGAATTTCTGACCTGTTTGTTCAGGTACCATGGTTGCCACTGTGACTTGATAGGCAAGCCAAGTGCTTCCACACAATATCGTGACCCGATCACTGGGACCCTGCCATCCGCATCTCCACTGCATCCACAAAATTATATAGGTCACTGCCGATTCCGAAACACCAACATAGCACCTATTCTAACATGCCAATGAAAAGAACATCTATTGTAAGATTTTTAAGCCATCAGAGAACAGCAAAATTGTGTTTTAAGGTCACCGTCTTACCGAAAGTAATTTGGGAGGATAATATCAGTATATGGAAGTAACAAATAATGTCTACTTTGAATGCATATGAGAACTGACACATGGTGGTAGGGTACAAGGTGCAGAAATACACCTGTAGAGCCAGACTCTCAGTCCTGCTTTGATGAGCTTGGAGTATATTGGTAGAATGGAAAGTACCGAAAAGTTGTACGACTTCAGAATGGAGTCACTGCATGGTAAATGAAAATGTAAATAAGTCAAATTCATATTAACATGCTCAATTTCTTCTCCACGTGTAAAATGATCTCTTTTGAGCATTTCCCGAATTTGAGTCGGTAGTGTCCATTTGACATTTGTTTGGAGTCCCTGGATAGAATGTTAATGACACAAAGTAGAATCACATCAAAACTATATAACCATTGCAACGCTTATTTTAAACTATGTCCCATGATATAATTCAACTCAGAGTTGTAACTACTAGATTAAAACTTCATAGATAAAAAAAGAAAAGGTCTGCAGAAATCACCTGCAAACTTGCCATTTCCCAGGCAACATCCCATTGACATTTGCATGAAGTGCCCTTTGCACATCTGCCTTATTGAAGTACTCTTGAGCATAAGATGAGTAGCACTCATCATATCCCGAGAACAACCTAATTCTCCTCCTGAAAGGTTCCTACCATGCCAAAGAAATTAACATACTTAGAAATTCAGAAGCAGAAGTTCTAATTTAAACTGTCTGTCCCTTACATGGTCACTATATTCGAGTGCTTTATCAACAACGGATGCTGCTGATGTTTGTCCAAGATTGCACTTGGGCGCATAAATGTTGTATATGTCGATCAACTGGTACTGTCCATAGATGGTGTTCATGGCTTTGTTGCAATCATCGGTCCAGTTTGAGGCTCTAAAATCACAATCCTTTTTTATGCGATCGTAAACTTCATCTGATACAACTGCATGGCTCCAAGCATATTCGGCCAGTCCCTTCGAGTCATAGTAATCATCAGTTAATGGATTGCCAACCTACATTGGGCCAATATAAATGTTATGATGTTATAAAATTTCAAACTATCCACAGGAAACCTAGGCAATATATACATTTATAAAAAAAAAGGGAAGTTCATCAGAAGGTTAACAAATCCCAGGATTGTTTTAATTTTCACAGAAATAAGTATGCAATGTTTTTCATGTAAATCATCCCAGGAAATACATGAATTATTTCAAAGTTATCAACTCTAAAAAAGAATAAACTATGTCATCCCATTTTCAAACAAGAATGAACAAGGCCACTGGCCAAACCAGCAATATAAACAACTGAAGCTATCAAATTATATACTCACAATGAACCCTTTAAAGTTGATGTATGTGTTGGCCTTCTTATCTTTGTTCCTCTCATAGACAAGGTCAGCTAGTTGTGGCACATAATGACCTGTATAAAATTTAAAATTCTTCGTCAGTGGTATACAAAAAGGAATTGCAGAAATATCACAAAGGTCTGATATGACCATTTGATATGTCAGGAATACCAGAACCAATCTAAAGGGCCATGCCACCAAAATATTATTCACTTTGCTTTGTTTCCATGGTATGGTACTTCCAACAAAACCTCTGTTTTTCCCAGGTTACAAGACACATAGGGCCCAATCTGAGGTTGCTGAACCGTGTTGTGCTGTGTGCTTATTTGATAATATGTTGTAGAAAATGAGTCACAAAATTAGACAAAAGCGGGTCAAACGAACACTAAAATGGCCAAAAAGAAGGTAGGCAGGAATTGGTGGGGAAAATGAGATGATCATAGTATCCACCATTAAGTTTCCTCTGAACTACAGAAGCATCATGACTTGCCAGGATTAATATTTTAAAATGTTCTCACCAACATTTCCCATCTACTCCCTCCGTCCCAAAATATAAGAGCGTTTTTAACACTAGTGTAGTGTCAAAAACGCTCAAAAAGTGTCAAAACCGCTATTATAGTTGGGACGGAGGGAGTATGCTTTAACATCAGTTATTGCCCAATTAATTTAAATTTAATGATTTATGGATTACACAAAAATAAATAGGAATTGGTAAAGAACCTAATTTGAAAGGCCAGGTCGACTTATTAATTTTTATGACTTTGTCAGATATGTAGGACAACTATATTGAAAATTTAAGTTTGCAGGTTACTAAGATCAACTCTGGAAATCAAGGCCTGAAGAAAAGTGTCTTGTTGATGTAAACATTTACCTGCATAGCTCTCTCCTGAGATATAGAACTCCTGGTCCTTGTACTGCGGAAACCTCTTGAACCAATTAATCAGGAAATTATATGTATCCTCAGCTATACAAAAGAGAAAATAGAAATTGATGAACATTTCAAAACGCCTCAAACAGTTATGAAAAGCAAGCACACTTCCCGAAAAGAATACTCAGTTACCTACAAAATCATCATTGAGGTTGGTGAGGTCAGAGGATGTGTTGGTGTAGGAGAAGCCAACCCCAACAGGAGACTCCACGAAGAGCAAGTTGGCTTCTGGCAAGAGTCAATCGAGAACAATACCAATATTCAGATTTTTTTTTACGTAGGTAGTACCGTTGGGATAATCATAAATTCATAATAAGTTAGCACAAGTGCAATGCTTGCAAGCTGCAACACCTTTGTTCCATGCAAACTTGTTGAACTCGAGCCCTGCTGCAAATCTGCTCACCGTGAGAGGTCCTAGCTCAGAAGCAGCTCCGTATCCAACTGATGAGCAGCCTGGTCCTGCATGCATGTGCAGGGAACAAAAAAGTTGTTTATTTTTCACCCCAAGTAGCAACCGAATTATTACTGAACCGCGAGGAACACAAGATAATCTCTACAAAACATTTCCTGAAATAAGTGAGGTAAAATAAAAGAGAGAGAACAGACAAGTGAATAAGTGCAAAGTAAGAAACCTCCATTGAGCCAGAGCAGGAGAGGCTTGTGCGAGGGCTGTGACTGAGCCTGGAAGAACCAGTAGAAGAGCGCCCTCCCATTCCGCTTGTTCACGGTGACATGCCCGGCGAACTGAGAGACCTGCGGGCTCCTTGGCTGACCGGGGAGGAAGACCACCCTATCAGCTTCCTGCCCACTACCGTAACCTGCAGAGCAGCAGCGCCAACTCTGGGAGGCCAAGACGAGGAGAAAGAGAGCAAGGATGAGCTGCCGCCGCTGCTTGTCTTGGTTCGCCGCTGCCGCCATGAGAATGTGCAAATGTGAGAGTGAGTAGCTTGGCTGGGACAGCAAGAGCAGAGAGGCAGGGGCTGGGCGCAACTCAATGTGTGTGAGAGTGAGATCACACTAGAAGATCATGTGAAGTTGGAGGGAGCTCAGAGCTGGGGGTGGGGGTGGGGGTGAGAGTGAGAGGAGGCCATTGGCCGGCTTGGCTGCATGTGAACCAGGGATAACGAATTCTATTTGCTGCGCGGCACCGGCACCGGCACCGCAGCCTTGCCGAGGGCATCTCCGACTCGTGTCTGTTCGTTGTTGGCGTATGCGTCTGATGCTTTTGGCGGCTTGCCTTGTGACTGACTAAACGCTGACACGGTCACACGTACCGATTCATCAAGTTGGACGAGCATACAGTAGAAACCTTCGTGCATGAGACAAGTGAGATTGGCGTTTGCAGTTTCTGTTTTCTCTCTTTCTTTTTCATTTTTACCGAAAACAGTCCCCACCAGTTCAAACTCTGAGGTTTGGGTCCTTTGGGACGCCGAACTCCGCACCGCCTCCACTGTGGAGTGATCGTGTCGATAGTGATGATGCTGCTGAGCACGATTTGCCACCCATTCCGACGGAGCCACTTGTCTTGTCGCCGAAGTGTGGACCAGCCTTGCCAGGAGTGGCGCGTGCCTCGACTCCGACTAGCAAGACAGCAGCTGGGCAGGAACACATGGCGGCGTCACTACCGGTGACGGATCAGCAGGTGGACGGCTGTGCGTCGGGGGCCCGTGCTTGCTTGACTCCGACGCGGGTTGCTGACGAGTCGCCCCGCGCGCGTGGACTTGTGGCACAGGCG
>NC_057802.1:153791734-153794607 GCF_018294505.1 Triticum aestivum
TGGCAGTTCCAGGGCAGGTGGCTCTGGACTCGGCCGCGAGATCACCTCAGGTGCGATCTTCACCGGCCTCGTCAGGAGGGCGCCGGCCGACCATGGGTCCTGCCGGGGGGGAGGGGGTCCTGGAGGCGCCAGGTCACCGACTCCCCATTCGTGTGGTCACGGCACGGCGGACGGCCCTGCGGAGGCGCTGCAGGGCTCGCGGTCCACCGAGGAGGTGACCGCGTTGGCGGCCACCCGGACCCGGCACTTTCTGGCAGGCGTGTCAGTGCTCGGGTTCAGGGTCAGCCGGACGCCGATGACTTTCAGCTTGGGCGCGCGATGAGAGCCGCCAAGCTTAGGGACGTCGAGGCCCAGACAGGTATGTCGGTTAATAAGCATTGCTCTATTCTGCATTTTTCTGAACATGAGATTATGAGTAGAGCCCATGACATAGGAATCTCGCTAGGGGCAAATGGGGTCGAAATTGTTAATTCAGTTAATGACATCTTAGACCTAGAGGCTGAGAGAGCCTCTGAGTTGATACATCAGTTAGCAGCGGTTAAACCCATGTATGATGCCGATATTCATAACTTGAGTGTCCCCACACTTGTGAATTTTTGTGATGAGATGATGCCTGCATCGGAGGTCGATGAGGAGGCAGGAGAGGTAGAGACTACGCTGTCAAGCGAGGCATTATCTAGTGTGGAGGGGTCACCGGAAGTAATGGCTCCTGATGCGGACATGCCGGTATTGAACAAACCTAAACGACCCTGGAAGAGGAAGGTCTATCCAGCGTCGGCGGTCCGTAGGAGTGCGAGAGTGAAACTCAAGAAAAAATTCTATGATGAAATATGAAAGGGATCTTTTGGAATAGCAGAGGTCTGGCAGACTTGGCTAAGCAACGGTTCCTTGCAGAAATAACTTTAGAGGATAAATTAGAGTTTATCGCTCTTCTGGAGACGGGTAGAGATAACTTCACGCCACAATTCTTAGGCTCACTTACAGCAGGAGTTGCCTTTGATTGGCACTGCCTTCCGCCAAGAGGGCGATCCGGTGGGATTCTCTTGGGAGTGAAGTGTGAAACCCTTGAGGTTATAAATATAGTAAGAGGAGAATATATGGTGAAGTTCAGGGTTAGGTCCAAATTGGATGGGTTCCGTTGGGCCTTAGTGGCAGTATATGGGGCTGCTCAACCAGAGTTTAAGCCGGAGTTCTTAGCAGATCTGGTACGGATTTGTGGAGATGAAAGATTGCCAATTTTGGCAGGAGGTGATTTTAATATCATTAGGAGGAAGGAAGAAAAGAACAATGATCATTTTGATGGACGATGGTCTTTTATGTTCAATATGATCATTGAGAGTCTTAACCTTAGGGAGATTGAACTCTCAGGAAGACAATTTACCTGGGCAAATTCTCTTCCTACTCCTATGTACGAGAAGCTCGATAGGGTTCTGGTGAGTGTGGAATGGGAACAGAACTACCCCTTAGTATCGGTGCACGCGATGCAACGGGCGATCTCGGACCACACACCCCTGTTAGTTGATTCAGGGAGCGCCACGCATATTGGTAATAAAAATATTTTCTCGTTTGAATTAAGTTGGTTCGAAAAAGAGAATTTCATCGAGATGGTGGCAAGAGAGTGGGCTAAACCAGTGCATGGCACATCTAGCGTGGAACGTTGGCAGAACAAAATCAGACACCTGAGACAATTCCTGAGGGGTTGGGCTAAAAATGAGAGTGGGATCTATAAAAAGAGAAGGAGAGGCTGCTCCAGTTAATTCAGACGCTAGATATACGGGTGGAAACGAATTTGCTGGACCCGACTGAGCAAGCTTGCAAGTCGGAAGCCGAGGCCAAATTACGTTCGTTACTTAGAGAAGAAGAAATGAAGTGGGCATTGCGTGCCAAAGTTCTTAAGGTGGTAAAAGGGGATGACAATACACAATTTTTCCATATGATTGCAAATGGCAAACATAGGAGGAAAAAAATCATTCAGCTAGAACAGGATGAGGAAACAGTTGTTGGACACGAGAATTTGAAGCTTTATATCTCCAACTATTACAAGCAGTTGTTTGGTCCTCCGAAAGATAACACCGTGACTCTAGATGAGAGTGTACGGGCAGATATCCCTCAGCTGCAGCAGAGGAGAATGAGATCCTGTCTGCTCCTTTTACTGAGAAGGAGGTGTTCGAGGCGATAGATCAAATGAAACCAAACAAGGCACCGGGACCAGATGGGTTCCCGGCAGAATTTTATAAGAAATGTTGGCATATTGTGAAAGATGATCTTATGCCTATGTTTCATGATCTTTTTTAATGGGCGTCTTCAACTGTTTCATTTGAATTTTGGCACGATCACTCTTCTACCTAAAAAGGAGGAGGCTATCCGCATCGAACAATTCAGACCCATATGCTTATTGAATGTCAGTTTCAAAATCTTTACGAAAGTGGCCACCAACAGGCTGACAAAGGTGGCACACTCGGTGGTGCAACCAAGTCAAACTGCCTTTATGCCTGGAAGACACATACTAGAAGGGTAGTTGTCTTACATGAAACCTTACATGAAATCCACTCGAAGAAACTCGATGGAGTGATATTCAAAGTGGATTTTGAGAAGGCGTACGATAAGGTCAAGTGGCCTTTTTTACAGCAAGCTATGCGCATGAAAGGTTTCAATGAGTCCTGGACGAATCAGGTGGATTCTTTTGTCCAGAAAGGCAGTGTTGGAATAAAGGTTAATGATGATATTGGCCATTATTTTCAAACACATAAAGGCCTGAGGCAGGGTGACCCAATGTCCCCAATACTGTTTAATATTGTGGCGGACATGTTGACAGTACTCATAGGCCGGGCCAAGGAAAAGGGGCTGATTGGTGGAATTGCCCCCCATCTCGT
>NC_057802.1:153794897-153803640 GCF_018294505.1 Triticum aestivum
GATATGCGGATGACACAATATTATTTATGGAACATGACCTTGCTCAAGCTCGTAACATGAAACTCATCCTATGTCTCTTCGAGCAATTATCGGGTTGAAGATCAATTTCCACAAAAGTGAGCTTTTCTGTTTTGGAAGGGCCAAAGAGGACCAAGAAGAATACAAGCAACTGTTCGGTTGTGAACTGGGATTGCTGCCCTTTAGTTATCTTGGCATTCCAATACATCATAGGAAATTGACTAATAAAGAATGGAAATGTATCGAGGATCGATTCGGAAGAAACTTAGCTGCTGGAAGGGTAAGCTTATGTCATATGGAGGACGGCTAGTATTAATTAATTCGGTACTAACGAGTATGCCGATGTTCCTCTTGTCTTTTTTCGAAGTACCCAAAGGGGTACGCAAGAGATTAGACTTCTATCGATCTTGATTCTTTTGGCAATCAGACGAGGTTAAGACAAAATATCGTCTGGCAAGATGGGATATTATTTGTCGACCAAAGGAACAGGGGGGTCTTGGGATTGAAAACCTCGAGGTGAAAAATAAATGCTTGTTGAGTAAGTGGTTATACCGATTATCGCTGCATTCCGAAGGAATGTGGGCCCAGATTCTACGCAACAAGTATTTACACTCCAAAACTCTAGCCTAGGTTACTGTAAGACCTAATGATTCACCCTTTTGGAAGGGACTCATGCGAGTGAAGGATACTTTCTTCCATAGGGTGAAGTTTAGTGTTGGGGACGGCTCAACAATAAGGTTCTGGGAGGATACGTGGTTAGGTGATAGGCCGCTAGCTCTCCAGTATCCTTCTCTGTATCATATTGCTCAACGTAAGGAAGAGTACGTGGCAACGGTGATGCAGACAGTACCCTTGAATATCCAGTTCAGGAGATCTCTAGTTGGGGAACGCTGGACTTCTTGGCTGCACTTAGTGAGGAGGCTAATGGAGGTGCACCTTTCCGATGGGGAGGATTCTTTTAGATGGAAGCTCACGAATAATGGCTTGTTCACAGTCAAGTCTATGTACTTAGATCTCATCAACTCTGGCCCAATCCCGTGATCGCTTCATATTTGGCGAGTTAAAGTACCCCTACGAATTAAGATATTTATGTGGTTTGTCCAAGAACAAGTGATCCTAACCAAAGATAACTTACTCAGGCGGAGATGGGTAGGTAGTTCGAGGTGTTGCTATTGTGATCAGGATGAAACAATACAACACCTATTTCTTGATTGCCCGCTTGCGAAGTTATTTTGGAGATCGGTGCATGTAGCCTTTAATATTTCACCTCCTAATAGCATAGAGATGTTGTTTGGGACATGGCTTGATGGAGTGAATGTACATCTCGCGCGTAATATTCGGATTGGAATATGCGCACTTATTTGGGCTATATGGAACTGTAGGAATGATAAATTTTTTAACAGAAAACCTATGACTAATTCGTTACAGGTTATATTCCAGGCTACGGCATGGATCCGTACTTGGTCATTACTCACTCCTACGGCCTCCAGGGAGCAGCTAGCTACTGGGTGCAACCGATGAGAGATGGCAGCTCGGGTTTTCTTCAACCGGTTTGGATGGCGATCACTGCATAGGATTGGTCCTTAGTGGATCCTCGTTAAGCCGGATGCGGCTTTGAGACTTGTAATTTTTATTTTTACTTGGCTCCTTTTGTGAGCAGTACTTTGCACTCCAGACTTTGTTTTATCGGCTTTTTAATAAAGTGGCTGCATGCATCTATCCGATGCAGAGGCCGGGGGATGACCTTCTTTTCTAAAAAAAGTACAATTGTACTACATGTTCTTTTTCTCTAAAGCCTCGATGCATGTAGCCATATATTATTAAAAATGAAAAATCAGCAGCCGAACACCAGACTCGGAAAAAGGCAAAAATAAAATTCGAGGCCGAATGCCTCGCGACAGTAGCTCCACCCGATAGACATTAACCCTAGAGGCGGAGCTAGCTTCCGGCAACCCAGGCGACTGCCGGGCTGCTCCGGCCAGTCTCTATTAAATAATACTATGAGAACATGGTTAGTAATGCTAATTGCTGATGCTCTGATGCAAATACTGGGCAACGTCACCATGCATGCATAGACTTTGCCCGAGCTCTTTGAAAGGTTGGTTCCGCCATTGACTAACCCTATGATATAAGACAAAATTAAAATAAAAAATACACAACTTCTAGGCTACGCCTTCAAGAAGAAATCGCCACACGTGCGTCGATGTTTGTCGGATCACGGGTTCCGGCAAAATCCTTGAGGTTCGAACTCTGGGGTGCGCACGAAGATCTCTCTCCACCTAGCTTGCACTCTCACCGCGATCTCGAAGCCTAGCTCGCCGAACCCGAGGAACAAGGGACACAAGAGTTTATACTGGTTTGGGCCACCGATGTGGGTGTAATACCCTACTCCAGTGTGGTGTGATGGATTGCCTTGTAGGCTGAGGATGGACAAGTACAAGGGAAGAACAACCTCCTGAGGAGAGGTGTTCTTGAGCTTGGTGAGCTGGTGCGTGTGAGGATGGAATGGATCCGATCCAAGATGAGTTACCTCCTATGGTGGTGGCTAGTCCTATTTATAGAGGCCCTGGTCCTCTTTCCAAATGTTTAGGCGGGAAGGGATCCCACAACGGCCAATTTGAAGGGGGACAGTTAGTACAAGCTATCCTGACAAAAGGTGGTCTTCGCCTGCCAAAGGCTCTGGTGGTGACGACATTGTGGGCTCCGCGATGACCTCCGTCCTGTCGTCCTCCTGGTCTTGGTCTCGTTGCACCGATATGGAAACCTTTGCCTGATGCCTCGGGAATCCTCGCCTGCACCTGCTCCTTTAGCACCAAAGAGGAAACCAATACTCTGCGCCTGCTGGCGCCCGCCTGGCCTTGGTCGTCACGGCTCACGTCACGGAAACCTCACGAGGTGCCCCTCGCCTTGATCTCTCCACTCCTCACGAGCTAGCCTAGTGAGGCTGCCCCTAAGGAGGTCTTGTGTCGTCTGCCTCGCGAGGCTTGGCCCCTCGCGAGGGTCTTGAGTGTTTGTTGATGAAGATGGGCCATACCAGGCCGTTAGTGGAGCCACGCCGTGGGCCGCAGGCAGGCAAGTCTGGGGACCCCCGTTCCCAGGACGCCGACAGTAGCCCCCGGGCCCAAGGCGCGCTCGGACTTGGCTTCGTGGCGAAGCCAAGGGGCAAGTGCGGAGCGCCGCGGGCCCCAACCGCCTGCGGCCTTAATTGACGCGTGGCGACTGACGGGACGTGGGCGTCTCCGCTTCCCCACGCTGCCTCGGCAACTACCCGACTTGATGAGTCCCTGATGCATGCAGAAAAGCCATCATTACCTGCGATCGTGGGGGTCGTCGGTTGGCCTCCTCCTGCTATAAATGGGGAGGGGGGCGGAGCCCCCGTCGCCCATCTCTTCCCCCGTTCCTCTTGCTTCTTCCTCCTTGCTTCACTACTTGCAGCGACACCCATGGCGCCAACGAAGAGGTTCTCGGCCGCGGAGAAAGGGAAGGCTCGCCAAGAGGGGCCCGGCTCTTCCCCGCCCAAGAGGGGGCGGGGTCGCCCTCGCAAGCACGCCGCGACCCCCGCTGTGGTTCCTCGTGGGCGAGGACGAGTCTCTTCGGGGTCCCGTGCCGCTCCGGGCGTCCGAGGCGGCGCTTCTCTGCCTGGTGGAAGCCGCTTGAGGCGTGGCGGCCCCGTCAACGAGGGGAGGCGCGCCGTGGTCGCTAGGCCTCCCCGGCCATGCTTCCACTCGGCGGAGGTGCTGCCGGAGTTCGTTGTGTGGTCGGAGAACCCAACCGGCACCTGGCTCCAGCTTCCGGGCTCCTTGGCCGGTGAGCTGGCGACTTCGGGTCCCGGCGGCCTCTGGCTGCTGGCGGATGGCTGCTGCAGCAAGGCCTCTTGGGTCGCGGTGGAGATCTTCGTCGCGGGCAACATAGCCCTGGCTCGCGGCTGGCAGACGTTTGCCCGCGCGCGCGGTCTGGGCAGGCGGTGCACCCTCCACTTCAAGTACGACAGTGCCGCGACCCTCTTCGTGAGGGTGTTCGGGGAAGATGGTCGCCGTGCTGGGTGCTGCACTGAAGACAACGACGGTGACAAAGTGCTCGGCCTTGGCGACGGCCGGGACGAGGACGAGGGCGAGCTCGCCCTTGGTGATGGCCGCGACTCGTCCAGCAGCGGTGGCTCCTCCTCTGGCGAAAGCTCTAGCAGCGACGGCTACGACCAACCGCCCCGTCGCCGCGCTCGCTTCGAGGATGGTGGTGGGTCGTCCCGTTGTCGCACTCCAGTGAAGCACGAGGAAGGCTCTGGCTGAGTTTGGGGGAGCGCCGGGAGCTGATTCTCGGGAGTAGCCGCGGGCGTAGGAGTCGCTTTTGCCTGTTTTTCTTTCTTTTCTTCCTGCATCGCAAGAAACAAGTATGGGGCCCCGCGGGGGCGTATGATGAACCGTAACGCTTTTTTGCCTTATGCTATGTTTATCGCCTCTGAGTCGTGTTGCGGTATCAGTGCTTTACGTAGGAATGTAAGGATAACTTAGCTTGATGTGTCTGAAGTAGTTTCCACCTCGTGAGGCGCGCATCTCCAAGCACCTGATGAGACTTCCCTGCTGCGGACTTGGGAGGCGTCGAGATACTGCAGAAATTCGTTAAGAAACCCTTACTCTCGCTTGGTCAGGGCCCCAGGCGTGGCCGGTCATGGCCTAGCGCACCACGTCGCGGTACCCGTGGGGCACGGACTTAAAAAGGGATGCATCGGTCGTGAGCTCGAACGAGGGTGCCTCGTGGGGACCAGGAGAAGCGCTTATGCATGCACCTGTCCAGCCCCCTCGCAAGGCGTGCGAGAGAGAGCGCCGGGCAAAACAGAGAACTGAGAGAAGAAACAGAGAGAAAAGGGGAATCAAACCAAGCCATCGAGAAACACCAGAATTCAAATTTCCATTAAAGAGGGGCGAGCCAACTACAGAAAGCAAATGAACAGCTGCGTCCGGCACCTAGTCTAGTCTTCTCACTAGCGCGGAGCTAAATGCTGCCACTAGGACGTGGGAGGGAGCCCCCGAGGCCCGAGGGCGGCACTCCAGAGACTCCGGGGCATGTACAACCCCACTCATTATTACGTGAGAGTGTCACGAGCGGAGACCTTCACAGGTACTGGTCCTTGCTTCATGGGTAGAACTTCTGAAGGTGCTGGATGTTCCAGGCGTTCTGGATGGGGATCCCGTCCTGCGTCTCCAGGCGAACGGCGCCAGGCCTGGAGACGTGGGCAATCCTAAATGGGCCCTCCCACATGGGTGAGAGCTTATGCAGCCCTTTCCTGGAGAGCACCCGCCTTAGGATGAGATCGCCCACCTCGAGCGTCCTGGAGCAGACGCTGCGGCAGTGATACCGTCGCAGCGCCTGCTGGTACCTTGCTGCCCGGAGCGAGGCTTGGCGGCGGCGCTCCTCCCCCAGTACGAGGTCCATCCCCCGCATGGCGTCCTGGTGCACTTCGTCGAACGCTAGGACCCGCGCGGAGTGATGCTTGACCTCGTGGGGGAGAACTGCTTCAGCTCCGTAGAAGAGGAAGAACGGGGTCTCGCCTGTTGGTTTGGTGGCGGTGGTGCAGATGGACCACAGCAGGGACTAGAGCTCGTCGTGCCATCCCCTACCGCAGGCCTCGAGCTTCTTCTTGAAGGTCCTGGTCTTGAGGCCTCTCAGGACCTCCGCGTTGGCGCGCTCGGCCTGGCCATTGCTCGTGGGGTGTGCCACTGAGGCATAGCATATCTGCGTTCCAAGGTTAGCACAATATGTATTGAAGAGATTGCTAGTGAACTGCGAGTCGTTGTCGGTGATGATGCGGTTAGGGACCCCGAACTGGCTCACGAGGCCCTTGATGAACTTAACTGCGGACCCGGCTGGGATGGTGCGGGCGGCCTCCACCTCTGCCCATTTCGTGAACTTGTCGATGGCGACGTAGAGGTAGCGGTAGCCCCCAGGCGCTCGAGGGAACAGGCCTAGGATATCCAGCCCCCAGACCGCGAACGGCCAAGAGAGCCGGATAGTCTTGTGACGCTCCCAATTCAATCGTACACTAATCATGCACGCAAACGTGTACGATCAAGATCAGGGACTCACGGGAAGATATCACAACACAACTCTAAAACATAAATAAGTCATACAAGCATCATAATATAAGCCAGGGGCCTCGAGGGCTCGAATACAAGTGCTTGATCATAGACAAGTCAGCGGAAACAACAATATCTGAGTACAGACATAAGTAAACAAGTTTGCCTTAAGAAGGCTAGCACAAACTGGGATACAGAACGAAAGAGGCGCATGCCTCCTGCCTGGGATCCTCCTAAACTACTCCTGGTCGTCGTCAGCGGCCTGCACGTAGCAGTAGGCATCCTCAGTCTAGTAGGGGTCGTCGTCGACGGTGGTGTCTAGCTCCGGGGCTCCAACCTCTGGTTGCGACAACCAGGTAGAAGGGAAATGGGGAAAAGAGGGAGAAAAGCAACCGTGAGTACTCATCCAAAGTACTCGCAAGCAAGGAGCTACACTACATATGCATGGGTATATGTGTAAAGGGCCATATCGGTCGACTGAACTGCAGAATGCCAGAATAAGAGGGGGATAGCTAATCCTGTCGAAGACTACGCTTCTGGACACCTCCATCTTGCAGCATGTGGAAGAGAGTAGATGGTAAGTTCACCAAGTAGCATCGTATAGCCTACTCCTACCCGGCGATCCTCTCCTCGTCGCCCTGTGTGAGAGCAATCACCGTGTTATATCTGGCACTTGGAAGGGTGTGTTTTATTAAGTATCCAGTTCTAGTTGTCATAAGGTCAAGGTACAATTCCAAGTCATCCTGTTACCGAAGATCACGGCTATTCGAATAGATAAACTTCCCTGCAGGGGTGCACCACATTACCCGACACGCTCGATCCCCTTTGATCGGACACACTTTCCTGGGTCATGCCCGGCCTTGGAAGATCCACACGTCGCAGCCCTACCTAGGCACAACAGAGAGGTCAGCACGCCAGTCTAAATCCTATGCGCGCAGGGGTCTGGGCCCATCGCCCATTGCACATCTGCACGTTGCGAACGCGGTCGGAAGCAGACGTAGCCTCCCTTATACAAGAGTAGGCGTTCCAGTCCAATCCAGCGCGCGCCGCGCAGTCGCTGACGTCACGAAGGCTTCGGCTGATACCACGACGCCGGTTGCCCATATCTTGTCCCATGTGGCGGTTAGTGCGTATAAGGTCAACGACCCAACTCAGATCAAATACCAAGATCTCGTTAAGCGTGTTACTATGAAGTAACCGCGAACGCCGACCAGGGCCAGGCCCACCTCTCACCTAGGCGGTCTCAACCTGCCCTGTCGCTCCGCCACAAAGATTCACCCAGAGGGCCGTCGGGACAAAGGTCCTTTCAGCCCCCAATCCGTGAATCACTCGCGGGTGCTCCACTAGCCGACCCGACTTTAGTCACCAGATGTATCATGTATAAAGTAATAGTATATACCCGTGATCACCTCCCGAGTGATCACAACCCGATAGTATAGCACAGCAGACAGACAAGAATGTAGGGCCACAGATGGAATACTAGCATCCTATACTAAGCATGTAGGATTGCAGGTAAAGGTAACAACAGTAGTAGCAAGGACAGGCTATGCATCAGGATAGGATTAACGGAAAGCAGTAATATGCTACACTACTCTAATGCAAGCTATAGAGAGAAGAATAGGCGATATCTGGTGATCAAGGGGGGGGGGCTTGCCTGGAAGCTCAGCCGAGAAGGAGGGGTCGTCAACACCTTAGTCGAACGGGGCAGCAGCAGCGACGTCAGTCTCGGTGTCTAACGGGAGAAGAGGGGGAAGAAACAATAAATACAATGCAAACAAATGCATGACAAGACAATGAGCGTTGCTAGGGGGTGCCCAATCGCGGTAGTAGGTGATACCGGCGAAGGGGGGAAACATCCGGGAAAGTATTCCCGGTGTTCCGCGTTTTCGGACAGATGAACCAGAGGGGGAAAATTGCGAGTTCTCTATGCTAGGGACGTGTGGCGGACGAACAGGCTGCGATTCAGATTCGTCTCATCGTTCTGAGCAACTTTCACGCAGAAAACATTTTCATCTGAGGTACGGTTTATTTTCTATGTTTTTCTAAAGTTTTAATAATTTTCCAAATTTATTTATCTATTTAATTCTAACATTATCCAGAATAGTGTCTGCTGACATCATCATGACGTCAACATGACGTCAGCAGTCAACAGGGTGTTGACTCGGTCAATCTGACGTGTGGGTCCCGCATGTCATACTCTATTTAGGTTAATCAGGATTTAGCTAATCTAATTACTGTTTAATTAAACTAACTAGTTAATTAGATTATTTAAACATGATTAATTAACTTAATTAATTCACTAATTAATTAATTATTAATTTTATTTCCTTTTATTTTATAAAAAACATTCTGGGGCTGGGCCCCATTTGTCATAGGCCCATAGGGAGGCCTAGCGGGTTCGGGCGCTAATGAGCACAGGCATGCAGCGGGGCGGGGCGCTGGGACGGGCGCTTGCCCGAGCGGCGCTGGGCGCGCATGGCACACGCTGGCGCCGGCGGCCAGGGGAGGCGGCGGAGGGATGGCCGCGGTGGCGAGCAGAGCGCGGCGCATGGGAGAACGGCAGTGGATGCGAGCGACGCACGGGGCTGCGAAGCCGCGGACGCGGATGGCAAGGGCAGTTGCGGGCAGGAACGGCAGGGCGCCGGCGAGCTAGG
>NC_057802.1:153804324-153810931 GCF_018294505.1 Triticum aestivum
CGTCGGGGGCGGGGGCGTGGTCGCCCCGATCCCGATCTGGATCGGGGGAGGCGAGTGGGGGGAAGTGGGGTGACCGGGGGGGTTAGGGTTTGACCGTGGGTGGGGGTTATGGGGAGTGGGGGTGGCCGGTTGGGCCTTTGCCCAGTTGGGCCATCTGGCCCAGTGAGGGGGGGTTCCTTTTCCTCTCTTCGGTTTCTTTTACTTTTATTTATTTTTCTAATTTTGTTTTCTTTTAGTTTCCATTTATCTTAGTTTTAGTAAAATACCAAAGTGGCACCTAACTAGATGCTACAAATTAAGCCATTGCCACAATAGTTTAATACTTATAACAATTTAGTTTTGAAATTGTTTATTATTTTAAAGCATTTAACTAATTGTATTTGCTACCGTTTTATTCATTTTAGAGTATTTAAACATGTTATAAAAGTGTGGTTTCTCCACCAGTATTATCCATGATTTATTTGTCACATTGAGAACATTTTAGTTTTGACTTTTGAAAACTTTAATTGTTTGACTTGATTTTGAATTTGAATTTTGAATCGGTTTTTGAACTAACTCGAGATTAACTACAGTGACAGAGGTGACGTGGCATCATTAACGGGGGATTACTATAGCCTAATTATCCGGGCGTCACAATTCTCCTCCACTACAAGAAATCTCGTCCCGAGATTTAAGAGGTAGTGAAAGGGGGAAAGGATTTGGTTACGAATCTAGCGGGTCTTCTCATCCTGGCTTTCTCTTCGTGAAGAAGTTGATCCATGTCGTTGATGTCTTCATTTTCCTACTTCAGGTCATCTTGACGAAGTCGCATCCTTTCTTCGGGGTCTGTCTCGTACTTACGAATAGGTAAGGGGCAGTTTGACAATGATAGAATGCTATAAGGGTTAACCATTGGGGGTTATCCCATGAATGAACACAGGGGTATCTCTCGAGTTGGTCAAATGAAACACATCGAGAGCCAAGCAAGAAGGTATAGTAAGAAGTATCACGCGGAAAAGCAATCGTTCGATGCCCAATTAGAAGGTGAAAGGGTTTCAGGGCATGATAATAAGTATTGCGTCTGATACCAGAATTGATGATCTCTCTGACGGTGGCTCATGAATCCCATACGAGGCCACACGCGAGGAATAACTTTGGGAACAGGGGGTATACGTGAGAGTCAGGTTTCGATCCTGTGGAACTGTGGGTTATGGGCCCACCATGTGGGTTAAGAGTAGGAAGTGTGGTGACATCTTGCACGATCATGTAAGTAAGGCATGCCAGAGGATAGCCTGTCAGTTATGTCGGCAACAACATCGGTACCAAGGGTGAGGGATGAAGAGAACCATTTTCCTGCTCGTTGAACGAGGCAGACCAATAGGCAAAGTTCTCGTCCATTGGCGGTTACCAGAAAGTCATCAACAGTAGAAACAGGGTCTCACTGACATAGTTGTACCCCGAGGTGTTTACATAAGCAGTGAATTATTACTGCTTAGATCATATAGATCACCAGAAAGGTTAAACAAAACAATGCAAAGGAAAAGGTGATCATCAGATTAAATAGAACAATGGAAAGGAAAATGTGTTTAAACACATTATTCAGGGGTATATCCTTCCCAAGGACAAACAGAGCATGATATCCACGACAGGATATAATGCAGAAAACCCTTTAGGAAAAGGGGGAGAAATCTCATGACATTACCATACAATGGTGTTTGGATAATTTGATAAAGAAAATTTAGCATTGTGCTGCAGATGTTCTTATTGAAAATCGGAGTACCACATACATGCTTCGAGATAGCATTGGCATGGTCTTCAAGCAAAGGTCAGACTTTGGATACAAAGGATCCATCGGAAACAACTTATAAATTAAGTCTTACAATTTCCTCATGGAAGAATGGATAACCTTGCTGAAAAGGAATCTATAACAACAGGGCCTCCGGCCAGGTGTGCTAGGCACGACATCACCTTACCGGGTCACATAAAGACCAGGGTTATATTTCTTGGAAAATATGTTCCAACCATCGTACCAGACCGAGATTCAGTTCTGGTTGGTGGTAGGATACCTAGGAAGAAAAGGTGCAACACAAATTGACGAGATGACAATGTAAGATTCTCGGGAAATGAACTATGGAGCGAGTTCCGACACACGAGTTCATCATTTAAACCAAGGAGAGGATGAGGGGGTAGCTGATGGAGTCAGCGACAATCCTCGAGATTTCCAAAAAGATGGATTTCCACAATCATGTGAACAAAGAGATAACATTTGTCAGATCAAATGATATAAGGGGATATGCTCAAGGAAAACATACCCAATTTAAACCTTGGTTGAAAGGTGCACCCGAAATATGGGCTTAGGTAGCAGGACCGATGTTATAATGGTGATTCGATAACCAATGGTCTAAGAATGAAATGTCGACCATTAACTTCAAAGCAATAGGGTTGCTAGAAGGGAAGAATCCAAACAACACCGTTCACTTGTTGGAATCAACACGGGAACCAAGAAAGAATGGTGATGGTGAGAAGTATCACTATACCAAGAATTCTTAAGAGGTGGAGTAATCCTCATGACAATCTTGACATAAAATATGGCAATACTCCAAGGTAAAGAAGAACAAATGCTGGATAGCACGGAACTCAAGGTATAACACAGAACACGAACAAGTTTGTGTTGGAGGGAAGGCAATAAAGTGGTCGATGACAACACAAATCATCGAGGGCAAGGATGGTATTTCTCATCATGAATTCAATTGATATCCTGGAAGAGCTCAGAATGCTGATGATGATCACAACACATTTGTCGAGAGATTACCTGAAGATGTAATCGATCGGCGATGACATCAAGTCAAAGGAATGATGAAGCGAAAGGTTATTGGAACCACGGGTACGACACAAACTCTAAACCAAGCTTGCGGTTCAAGGCGAAATGATACGACGAGGAAGATCGGCATAAGGTTATCTCATCGTCGAAAATTGTGCTCCGAGAAGAAGGACCAGGCAGCACAGTTAAAATTTAGCACAAAATGATATAGCCGATCAGGCTAGGAATGACGTGATGGAGTATTAAACTTCTCAACAACAAAGTACTAGGAATACTGAATCACAGGGGTGATTCGATTCACTAATCGGTGTTCTCGGTTGACGACAACCCATGTAACGCCCACGATGCGGCTATATCTCCCACGTGTCGAGGCACGACTTAGAGGCATAACCGCATTGTGGTTTTGTCGCAAGAAGGGTCATCTTCACACAATCCATGTAATGAACAAGAATGGGATAAAGAGTTGGCTTACAATCGCCACTTCACACAATACATAAATATAATTCATACATCATCCAAAATACACACATAGACCGACTACGGTCAAGATCCAAATGAAAATAAGATAACCCCAAATGCTAGATCCCCGATCGTCCCAACTGGGCTCCACTACTGATCATCAGGAAAAGACACATAGTAACGACCACGTTCCTCATCGAACTCCCACTTGAGATCGATCCCATCATCTGCACTGGCATCGTCGGCACCTGCAACTGTTTTGGTAGAATCTGTGAGTCACGAGGACTCAGCAATCTCACACCCGCGAGATCAAGACTATTTAAGCTTATAGGAAAGGATGGTGTAATGAGGTGGAGCTGCAGCAGGCACTAAGCATATATGGTGGCTAACATACGCAAATGGGAGCGAGAAGAGAAGCAATGGAACGGTCGTCATCAGAAATGACCAAGAAGTGATCTTTAACTCCTACTTACGTCATACATAACTCAAACCGTGTTCACTTCCCGGGCTCCGCCGAGAAGAGACCATCACGGCTACACACGCGGTTGATGTATTTTAATTGGGTCAAGTGACAAGTTCTCTACAACCGAACATTAACAAATTCCCATCTGCCTCATAACCGTGGGCATGGCTTTCGAAAGATATTACCCTGCAGGGGTGTCCCAACTTAGCCCATCATAAGCTCTCACGGTCAACGAAGGATAAACCTTCTCCCGGAAAGACCCGATCAGTCTCGGAATCCCGGTTTACAAGACATTTCGACAATGGTAAAACAAGACCAGCAAAGCCGCCCGAATGTGCCCACAAATCCCGATAAGAGCTGCACATATCTCGTTCTCAGGGCACACCGGATGAACACTACGTACAACTAAAACCAATCCTCGAGTTTCCCCAAGGTGGCGCTGCAAGTGGCTCTAGTTTGGACCAGCACTCAGAGGAACACTGGCCCGGGGGTTTAAATAAAGATGACCCTCGGGCACGCGAAAACCCGGGGGAAAAGGCTTAGGTGGCAAATGGTAAAACCAAGGTTGGGCCTTGCTGGAGGAGTTTTATTCAAGGCGAACTGTCAAGGGGGTCCCATAAATCACCCAACCGCGTAAGGAACGCAAACTCAAGGAACATAATACCGGTATGACAGAAACTAGGGCGGCAAGAGTGGAACAAAACACCAGGCATAAGGCCGAGCCTTCCACCCTTTACCAAATATATGGATGCATTAATTAAATAAGAGATATTGTGATATCGCAACATGTACATGTTCCAACATGGAACAAACTTCAACTTCACCTGCAACTAGCAACGCTATAAGAAGGGCTGAGCAAAAGCGGTAACATAGCCAAACAACGGTTTGCTAGGAAAGGATGGTTAGAGGCTGACATGGCAATATGGGAGGCATGATATAGCAAGTGGTAGGTAGCGCAGCATGGCAATAGAACGAACAACTAGCAAAGCAAAGATAGAAGTGATTTCGAGGGGTGGTCATCTTGCCTGCAAGGTTCTCAGAGTTGTCGAAAGCTTGATCCTCGTAAGCATACTCAACAGGTTCCTCATTCACGAACTTGTCTCCCAGCTCTACCCAAGACAAGAACACAATCAATGGAACCACAATCAATCACGGGAAATGCACAAGCAACATGATGCAAAACATGTATGATATGCGAGATATGATATGCGATGCATATGCGTGCTCCGAAGGAAAATGATGAACAAGGCAGTAACTTGGCAAACCAAGCAAGCCACTGGAAAGATGAGATGATTTCGGTTGAAATCGATATAAAGATCACCGGAAACGGATGCACGGTTTGCAAATGGCAAGCAAAACAAGAATGACACGAATATGCGATTAACAGCAAGATAGCACTTAAAATGCAACAAGTAACAATGCTACAGCACTCCAACGTAGCAACAAAGCATATGGCAGTAATCTACAGGAGATGCTTGACAAAATATGAACACTGAGCTACGGATAGATAACAACATAACAAGCTCAAACAAGCATGGCAAAAGTGCAAAAGATAACAGGTTCACAGACTTGGTGAAATTACTGGACATGGCAGAAAACAGCATCAGGTAGCAATGTTCAGAACACGAAATCAACATGCTACAGGAACTTAACATAGCAAAACAAGGCATGGCAGTATTCTACTAAATGCATATGACAAAAGTCCCTTACTGACCATAAGCCAAAAAGGACCATAAGATATGATGGAAACCTTGTAAACATAGCAAGTTTCGTTAACAGGTTTCAGACTTAGCAGAAAACAGAGCATGGCAGAAACAATAATATGAAGGCATCTTGGTGAGCTTGATGCACTCACCACAAAGCAATGCATGACAAAACAAGCATACAGAAAGATGGCATTTTTATGAATCTATCCATGGCAAGAGCAAATACATAGCATGTATGAGACAACTAGAACAAGCTCGCAAAATTGCATATCATGTTAAGAATCTGCCAGAAATATTTTATAGCAAAAGTAGAGCAAGATTGAGTCATTCTATGGCACTCCATAATTGCAAACAAGGCCAGTAATGGATCAATTACAAAAATATCTACAAAACATCCTTACTGAACATCTCCAAAATAGGTATGGATCTCTCTGTAGCATCAAGTTCACATGGCAACAAAATAACAGCAGACAAGGACTTGGAGAAATTACTGTCCCTGAAATCAGAAACATTACGGAGCCTAGTTTGCATGCTTGTGCTAGTCACCACAGAGATCAAAAAAATACATGGCATACACCCTTGGAAAGATGGCATAGCATACAACAAAACACATGTAGAGCTCATGCCCATAAGATGCACAGATTAAATGATACAAAAATAACAAATCTCCAAGTTCTGATAAGTAACAGCAGATAACAGCAACTAGCACTCTTGCACCAGAGATTTGGGCATCAAGATGGCCTCTAATGAACATGGTGCAATGGAACAAAATTTAGAGCATCACGAGGCGAACATTTCGATAAATTACACGCGCGAAACGGAGCTATATGCAAAGAGTTATGCCACGATGAACAGGGGTATATAATGTGAAAATGCAAAAGACTTGGGGAAATTTCGGGATGCGGGGAAAAGTCAACCGTCGGTGCTCTCCAGATCCGATCGGGGCTCAGCTAGGATTCGGCTCGCCGGAGCTCCTGTTCGCCGGAGATGGAGGTGAGGCGGCGCCCGGCGCACTGCAGAGAGGAAGAGATACCTGAGAGAGAGGAAGGAGGAGAAGGGGCGCGGGGCGGCGACGGGCGAGCTCGCTGGCGACGGTGGTGCGGCTCCGGCCAGCGACGATGGCGGCGGGGCGACGACGCTGGAGAAGACGGGCGGCGGCGTCGGCTCGGGAGGAAGGAG
>NC_057802.1:153811344-153816173 GCF_018294505.1 Triticum aestivum
AGGGATAGGGTTAGGGTTTTATCTGCGAAAGTTTTCGGGAGGGGATGCATATATATAGCTAGAGGGAGCTAGGAGAGTCCAAATGAGGTGCGGTTTTCGCCGACACGATCGTGATCGAACGACCTAGAGCATGGAAGAGAGTTTGGTGGGTTTTGGTCTGGTTTTAAGGGGGGTTTTGCTGCAACACACAAACGGACTTTGCGGTTACCCGGTTAACCGTTGGAGTACCAAACGACCTCCAAATGGAACGAAACTTGACGGGTGGTCTACCGGTGGTATACCAAGGCCACTTGACAAGCCTCGGTCCATTCCGAGAACGTTTGACACCCGCTCACGAAAGAAAACAAGAGGGGTGCGCCGGAGGAGATGGGAGCGCCGGATTGCAAAACGGACAACGGGGAAAATGCTCGGATGCATGAGACGAACATGTATGCAAATGCAATGCACATGATGACATGGTATGAAATGCATGACTTGGACAAAATGCAAAACGAAAGACAAACCCGGCCACGGAGGGAATATCATAACACATAGCCGAAAATGGCAAGAGTTGGAGTTACAAATATGGAAAGTTACATCCGGGGTCTTAGAACCCAGAACCCGTGGAGTGACTATGACGGGGAAAGTCACTACTTCATCAGAAATGCATAATATGTAGTGCAATCGGTTGATATCCTCAGGATACCAGGGGGTAATACTCGAAGGTAGATCAAAATAGAGGTTGGACTAGGGTCTTGCTCTGCAGAAGACAAGTGCTTAAACTTGCACGAGAAAAGGTATTTAAAGGAGAACATGGTCGGAACCACAATTGCAAAAGGCCGGATCCCAAATATAAGAACTTATACCAAGGGAATAATTAATTTAAGAGAAGCTTTAATGATAAGATCTACATCGTGTCCATGGGCATGAACACAAGTTCAAGGTCGACTCCCACTCCTTCAATGCATAACCTTTCATTCACTGCTCTAGATAAAATGATTTCAGTATCAAAACCTACTTGGTGAATTACCAGAGGAGTATGACCCACGTAAACTTTCGAGTTCACACAGATTAAGGAAGTCATAGGTTCAACCCATCGGGGCTTCTTAGAACATATACCATGAACTTCAGGAGTAAATAACACAAGCTCAAAAGTAGAGCATGGTTGACAAAAGTAGAGGATACAATTTACCAAAGGCATTATGTATCAGGTAAAGAACTCACAAGAATTTTGCTTGTGAAGGACACTGTTGGATAATAACCCGGCAATGGGTATGGCGGTCCACAACGGGGCTGATGTGAGTATCGATACTCAATCAGAGGAAGAAGGAATGCCAAGGCATCAGATTATAGAAACAACTGACTAATTCAAGGCTTAATGCAAAGAATTTTATGATTTCCAAATTAAGGGATCAGAAGCAATCGTTCTGATCGAAAATGAATAAGTTCAATAGACTTAGAAGCACAACCGATCAAGGCATTGATTGGTCAAGAACCAACTCATATCCAAATGACTCCTGAGCCGGAAGGATAATCCTAGGATTTGACTGATGATTGTGAACATTCACAACTTATTGAATCAATGGACACAAAATGATATTGACAAAGGATGCCAATAAGATTACCAGACTTATGGGATTAATCATAATGCTAGTAAGCAAGAATTTCAAGAGCATTAGGATGTCAAGGATTTTTAGAAGAATGGTATTTTGAAGACTTTTGTGAAATGCAGGAATCAACTGTGGATGAACGGATACTCGACAAGTGTGAGGAATTATCCGAAGGGGTATTCATGTGGTAAAGAAATGGAAGGCAGTGAGCTCAAAGGATTCTCGGGACAACAGAGAGTATTTCAGGACATCTTGTAATAACAAGATCAATGGGGAATGATTGTATGAATGGCAAGTGTATGCAGTTTTCATAGGGGTTGACGGTGGAGGAAATCGCAAATGCGATGGCACAAAGACTCGAGAGAACATCATAGAGTAACTTCGGAATCTTCTAGTGCAGCAGGCGATCATCTGAAGTGAGGGGCTCTTCGGGAGAAAGTACTTTCGAGAACCTAAAGTTAGTTTTGTTTTTAGCAAAATCATTTAACCCGAATAGAAGAGAGCTCTTCCCAGAGTAAAGATCAAGGAGTAAAAGATCCTAATACCACCCAATGGTGACGTGAGCCCGTAGGACACACAGCCATGTTAGTAAAAGTTTTGCAATGTCTAGACTCGACTTTGGCCAAGGAGTGTGGAAGGGGGATTCCTACATGCAGTCGGCTCTGATACCAACTTGTGAGGCCCCCGATTCAATCGTACACTAATGATGCACACAAACGTGTACGATCAAGATCAGGGACTCATGGGAAGATATCACAACACAACTCTAAAACATAAATAAGTCATACAAGCATCATAATACAAGCCAGGGGCCTCGAGGGCTCGAATACAAGTGCTTGATCATAGACAAGTTAGCGGAAACAACAATATCTGAGTACAGACATAAGTAAACAAGTTTGCCTTAAGAAGGCTAGCACAAACTGGGATACAGAACGAAAGAGGCGCAGGCCTCCTGCCTGGGATCCTCCTAAACTACTTCTGGTCGTCGTCAGCGGCCTGCATGTAGCAGTAGGCACCCTCGGTGTAGTAGGGGTCGTCGTCGACGGTGGCGTCTAGCTCCGGGGCTCCAACCTCTGGTTGCGACAACCAGGTAGAAGGGAAAGGGGGAAAAGAGGGAGAAAAGCAACCGTGAGTACTCATCCAAAGTACTCGCAAGCAAGGAGCTACACTACATATGCATGGGTATATGTGTAAAGGGCCATATCGGTGGACTGAACTGCAGAATGCCAGAATAAGAGGGGATAGCTAATCCTGTCGAAGACTACACTTCTGGACACCTCCATCTTGCAGCATGTAGAAGAGAGTAGATGGTAAGTTCACCAAGTAGCATCGTATTGCATACTCCTACCCGGTGATCCCCTCCTCGTCGCCCTGTGTGAGAGCGATCACCGGGTTATATCTGGCACTTGGAAGGGTGTGTTTTATTAAGTATCCAGTTCTAGTTGTCATAAGGTCAAGGTACAACTCCAAGTCGTCCTATTACCGAAGATCACGACTATTCGAATAGATAAACTTCCCTGCAGGGGTGCACCACATTACCCAACACGCTCGATCCCCTTTGGCCGGACACACTTTCCTGGGTCATGCCCGACCTTGGAAGATCAACACGTCGCAGCCCTACCTAGGCACAATAGAGAGGTCAGCACGCCGGTCTAAATCCTATGCGCGCAGGGGTCTGGGCCCATCGCCCATTGCACACCTGCACGTTGCGAACACGGCCAGAAGCAGACCTAGCCTCCCTTATACAAGAGTAGGCGTTCCAGTCCAATCCGGCGCGCGCCGCTCAGTCGCTGACGTCACGAAGGCTTCGGCTGATACCACGACGCCGGTTGCCCATATCTTGTCCCACGTGGCGGTTAGTGCATATAAGGTCAACGACCCAACTCAGATCAAATACCAAGATCTCGTTAAGCGTGTTATTATGAAGTAACCGCGAACACCGACTAGGGCCAGCCCCACCTCTCACCTAGGCGGTCTCAACCTGCCCTGTCGCTCCGCCACAAAGATTCACCCAGAGGGCGTCGGGACAAAGGTCCTTTCAACCCCCAATCCGTGAATCACTCGCGGGTGCTCCACGAGCCGACCCAACTTTAGTCACCAGATGTATCATGTATAAAGTAATAGTATATACCCTTGATCACCTCCCGAGTGATTACAGCCCGATAGTATAGCACAGCAGACGGACAAGAATGTACCGCCACAGATGGAATACTAGCATCCTATACTAAGCATGTAGGATTGCAGGTAAAGGTAACAACAGTAGTAGCAAGGACAGGCTATGCATCAGGATAGGATTAACGGAAAGCAGTAACATGCTACACTACTCTAATGCAAGCAGTAGAGAGAAGAATAGGCGATATCTGGTGATCAAGGGGGGGGGGGCTTGCCTGGAAGCTCAGCCGAGAAGGAGGGGTCGTCAACACCGTAGTCGAACGGGGCAGCAGCAGCGCTGTCAGTCTCGGTGTCTAACGGGAGAAGAGGGTGAAGAAACAATAAATACAATGCAAACAAATGCATGACGATGCATGACAAGACAATGAGCGTTGCTAGGGGGGGTGCCCAATCGCGGTAGTAGGTGATACCGGCGAAGGGGGGAAACATCCGGGAAAGTATTTCCGGTATTTCACGTTTTTCGACAGATGAATCGGAGGGGGAAAGTTGCGAGTTCTCTATGCTAGGGACGTGTGGCGGACGAACATGCTATGTATTCAGATTCGTCTCGTCATTCTGAGCAACTTTCATGCAGAAAACATTTTCATGTGAGCTACGATTTATTTTCTATGTTTTTCTAAAGTTTTAATTATTTTCTAAATTTATTTATCTATTTAATTCTAACGTTATCCAGAATAGTGTCTGCTGTCATCATCATGACGTCAGCATGACGCCAGGAGTCAACAGGGTGTTGACTGGGTCAATCTGACGTGTGGGTCCCGCATGTCATACTCTATTTAGGTTAATCAGGATTTAGCTAATCTAATTACTGTTTAATTAAACTAACTAGTTAATTAGATTAATTAAACATGATTAATTAACTTAATTAATTCACTAATTAATTAATTAATTATTAATTTTATTTTCTTTTATTTTATAAAAAAACGTTCTGGGCTGGGCCCCGTTTGTCATAGGCCCATAGGGAGGCCTAGCGGGTTCAGGCGCTAACGGGCACAGGCATACAGCGGGGCGGGGCGCCGGGACGGGCGCTTGCCCGAGCGGCGCTGGGCGCGCACGGTGCACGCCGGT
>NC_057802.1:153816522-153872651 GCF_018294505.1 Triticum aestivum
ACGGGGCGGCGTGGGCGACGCCGGGTGCGGCGCGGCTGGCAAAGGAGCAGGACGGGCGGGGCTTGCGGCCCAGGCGCGGCGCGGGGAAGGGTGTCGCGGCGACATGTGCGCGCATGGCGAGGCGGGTGTCGGTGTCAAAACCGGCGGATCTCGGGTAGGGGGTCCCGAACTGTGCGTCTAAGGCGGATGGTAACAGGAGGCGGGGGACACAATGTTTACCCAGGTTCGGGCCCTCTCGACGGAGGTAATTCCCTACTTCCTGCTTGATTGATCTTGATGATATGAGTATTACAAGAGTTGAGCTACCACGAGATCGTAGAGGCTAAACCCTAGAAGCTAGCCTATGATTATGATTGTTGTTCTAGTCCTACAGACTAAACCCTCCGGTTTATATAGACACCGGAGGGGGCTAGGGTTACACAGAGTCGGTTACAAGGGAGGAGATCTACATATCCGAATTGCAAGCTTGTCTTCCACGCAAAGGAGAGCCCATCCGGACACGGGACGAAGTCTTCAATCTTGTATCTTCATAGTCCAACAGTCCGACCAAAGTATATAGTCCGACAGTCCGAGGACCCCCTAATCCAGGACTCCCTCAGTAGCCCCTGAACCAGGCTTCAAATACGATGAGTCCGGCGCGCAGATTGTCTTCTGCATTGCAAGGCGGGTTCCTCCTCCGAATACTCCATAGAAGATTTTGAACACAAGGATCGTGTCCGGCTCTGCAAAATAAATTCCACATACCACCGTAGAGAGTATAATATTCCACAAATCTAATCTGCTGACAAGTTTCATAGCGTAACATCACGCCACGACCCGGTCATTATTCGAACCGTTTGTCTCAACCAGCCTGCCACTGCACGTGTTGCGAGGCAGTTTTATTGGCACGTCTTGTCGAAGCAGAGATCGTGTCCCCTTATCACGGGATTCTCATCAATACGGGTGTGGGTAACCCAACCGTGCCATCAATCACGACGCTTGGGGAATAAGCGAGTTTACCAGGCAAGTGGGGAGGCGCAGAATCCCTGCTGCCTTTATAAAGTGATAAGGACTCCCTTTCGCACCCACACTTTCTTCTTCCCGATCCATTCCCCTTCGCTCGAGCTCTAACGCCCAAGCGTTCATCTTCTCCGCCCACAAAGGCCTTCCGAAAATGTCCGGATCCGGAGCAGGAGGCAAGTGGATGGCCTCTACCGTCCGGGAGAAGGATATCAAAAAGCTTCAGGAGGCCGGGTACCTGGCCAAGAAAATCAGCCACCGTCTCCCGACGGTGGGGCAGATCGTCCCTACTCCGGAACCCCACGAGAGGGTTGTATTCCTCCCTCACTTTGTCCGCAGGCTAGGGTTTCCCCTCCATCCGTTCGTTCGCGGCATCATGTATTATTACGGGATCGATCTTCACGATCTATCCCCCAATTCCTTCCTCAACATCTCGACATTCATCGTCGTGTGCGAGGCTTTTCTCCGCATCTCACCACATTTCGGCTTATGGCTGAAGATTTTTAATGTGAATCCCAAGGTAGTGGGCGGCGGGCACGCCGAGTGCGGGGGTGCTATGGCGAGCAAGATGCCCAACGTCACATGGCCAACAGGCACCTTTAACGATTCCGTCAAGGAGTGGCAACAACAGTGGTTTTACATCACCGAGCCGCGCGGTACGGAATGGGCCGCTACTCCCGAGTTTCGATCCGGAGCCCCTCTGCGGCTTACATCCTGGGTCAAGAAGGGCTTGAACTGGTCTTCGTCCGACGAACTGTCGGTGCTCCAGAGGCGCGTTAAAGATATGGAAGACAAGAACATCGAACTTGTCAATGTAGTCTAGTTGATGTTAGTTTGCCGGATCCTGCCTTGTCAACACCAGACTTGCAATCTATGGGAATTCGATCCGGCCAAGCACCAAACCCTGCGAGAGCTCTTTGGCTCCTCGCACAAAGACATCCAGAAGGTGCTTTTCAAGTCCGGCAAATCATGGCCGGACTCAGCCGAGGACCGTGGGTACCAACTGTCCCACCCTGCAAGCTCGGTAAGTCATCATACATTTTAGCAGCATAACCCAAAGGAAATGCTTAATGTGTTTTCCACAACTCTCCTAGGGCCGGACGAAGAAGGCGGAGCGGATCCACTGTCCGGCCCCGCTGCCCGAAGAACCGGCCGTCCCACTTCTGACGAAGATGCTGGTCCCGGCGCCTTACAAGGTGCCGAAGAAGATGGCCGAGAAGGAGGCCAAAAAGACCCGGGGCGGCCTTCGTCGCCGCGGCACTTCGGACACAATATCCGAAGGCTCCAATGCCCGTTCCGCCTCCGAAGAGGACGAGGAGGAGGAGGAAGATGAATCCCCCGCGGGGGGAAGAAAGAAGAGGACGGCCTCCGCAGACTTGGAGGCCGAGTCGCCTAAAAGGGGAAAAGCTCCTCTTCCGGAAGAGTCCACTGCCGCCGCCGACAGCGGCCCGGCGTGGGATCCCAGGGCCCAGCCCCTGGTGAACTCGTGAGTATGTAAAGTCTGAATACGTTTATGCGTCCAGACTCATCATGGCATAATATTTTAACCTGAGCCATATTTTCTGTAGTCCGGTGAGGTCCCGCACCAAACAATCCTCATCAGAGGATTTGCTGAGCTCGGATGCTATGGAGAGCGGGACGCCCCTCGAAGGCCCCTTCCCCCAAACAGGTGGATAACACCGAGGCTTCGGCCCAGAAGGACCCCGGCCAAGGAGGGGAGGAAAAGATCATGAAGGCGGCGCCTGGAGGTCAAACTTCAGGGGTCGGACACATGGGGGAGAAGATTCCCATGGGAGTTGACGGCGGAGGCCATCTTGAATTTGGCTCCCAGCCGGATGCAATTCCGGAGACCAATACGGCTCCAGAATCAAGCAGGCGGCCTCCCTCGGCTGGAGGGGGCGTTCCTGTTCCACCGGCAACCTCTGTCCAACCAGAGGTGTCAGATGCTTTATTGGCGGCGCTGAAGAGCGCCTCCATCGTCGATGAACACCGTGCCCTTATGGGTGCGGAGATTGAGAAGATTCAGTCTGCTGAAAGTGGACTGAATGAAGCCTGTATCAGCCTTATAAAAGGTTTTGAGGTATGTTTTATGAGGTTGCGAAGAGTGTCATGGTATGGATAGTAGCCCCTGATACACTGTTCGGTGAAAGAAAGAACCAGACATAGGATCAAATTTATGTTCGCAGGAAGACTCACTTGATGACATCTATCTCTCTTATATGCAGGCGTATGTAGCAGCTGCTGCCTCTCATACTGCAGAGGTCTCCGGACTGAATCAAAGTCTGGAGCGGGCCGAAGAAGAACTTGGCCGGTTGAAAATGCAGGTGGGAGATAAACAAGGTATGCGCAAGGATTGTTCGCGTTTATTGCGAACGAATTTTCAGTATGATAAAATATGTTTCATAATTTGCGCTAGGGATGATGACCGAAGTCGAGGCTCTTAAGAAGGCTGTGGCCGAGGCCGAGAAAAAGGCAGCCACAGAGAAGGCTCTTCGTGAGAAGCACGAGGCCAGGGTTGTTGAAGCTGAGCAGGAGCTTCAAGAGGCCGTGAAGAAATGCGAGACCTTGGAGCAGAGTTTGACGGAGAAGGAATCCGAACTCACCAAGGCTCATCAGGCCACGAGCGATGCCCGGGGGGGAACCCGAAGCGCCCTGCAGGAGATCCAAGAGGCGAGGAAGATCGCGGCAGGTAAGGCTTTTTCCATATAAAGCAAGTATTTGAGTTGAAAATTATGTTTATAATTTTGAATTCGGATTTCTCCAGGGGTATTTGCGGAGTTGCCCCGCAGCATATCGGATGCTGCCCAATTCTACCGAGCCGAAGAAAGGAACACTGTGGATAAGCTCTTCTGGTCGCATTATTTGGCACCGAATTATCCGGTACCCTTTGCCGATCAACTGAAACAGCTGATCGAACTTCATAAGGCGGCGGAACTAGCCATGAAGGATTTGATTATCCGGCTATGGCCCGCCGAGCCGATCCCAATCAGCTCCTTTGGGCTCGTGAAGCGGCTTGTGAGTGCCTGCCCTCGACTTGACGTCATCAAGCGGTCGGTCTGTATAGAGGGTGCGCGAATGGCCTTCGCCCGCGCAAAGGTGCACTGGGGGAAGATGGATGCTGAAAAGCTGATGACCGAAGGACCGCCAGAGGGGAAGGAGCACCGCAAGCCCGAGTTATATTATGAGAGTGTCCTGAAAGGATCCTACCTTGCAGCGGAGCTATGCACCAAGGACATTATATTTCCATGAATGCAAATCATGTTGTCCTTTGTAATGTTTGAACAAGGTCATTTATATTATTTATTGCCTGTTATATAAAAGTTTATCCTCCTGCGCGGCCGTTTTATATATTAATCCTGAGAGTTGGCCAGTTGTCGGCTTCTGCCCCCACGTAAAAAGTACGGGGGTGTTCGGGATAAACCTGATCACTCTTTATCCCAGTTTTGGGTCCTTCGAAGGAGGTGTTCAGCACAACGAACCAGGCAATCGGACTATAGGGCTTTATCACTCTCACTTAGCCATAGGAGCTTTAGGAAGGTAGGCGCAGCCCCTGGTGTTCGGAAGACCGCACGAGGGGCTCTATAAGCACCTGATCGGAAGAAAAACCGATCCATCGCACGCTGCATTGGTTATGGCATTATGCGGGAGAAATCCTTAAAGATTTTACAACCTCTCGAACAGCTGACCAGCTCTCGCCGTATCATGACAGTCCGTTTTCGGCTTTCTCTACTGAGGTGCTCGTCCGGAAGAACCGGGACACAATCGCAGTAGTTCTCCCAGTGCTACCTTAGCCGATATAGCGGAACGTAAGGTACCAAAACATGGGAGCCGGGCAAACCCAACTATTGACCCAAGACATGATTCGGAGCTGATGCATATAATGCTATAGGTTCGGGGTGCCGAACTTCCGTGAAGGTGTTCGGACTTTATTGCCGTATTATGAGTAAAAAGAAGCCCCTGGCATGTTAAAAGGCATATTGCGGTGTACGGATGCCACTTGACAAAAGAATTTTAATAAGAAATAACAGCAGAAAAGTGTCATATAAATCCACATGTTGTATTTGAATAGTACGTCGATGCGTATGAGTACAGGTAATGTGATAAAAAAGAAATATGACTGTGGAACCTGCTGAGACCAGGGGAGAAGAAGTTGTGTGCGGATCCGGAGTATATTCGGATGGTCATCGCGGGGAATATCTAAGGATTACCTTGCGCGTTCGAGCTGCCTCCATATCGCCCGTCCTGGTCGGCGCAAAGGTGAACCTGCAAAGGAAATATAAGAAATGTTTGTGTGCCGGAGAGCGGTTGAGCCGCTGTGTGCGGCCTGTCCTGGCCTTCGCCGGAGTGTTTACTTGAGCTCTGGACGAGCCAGGCTATCCTGCCGCAAAGTAATTCGGAGTCCTTTGGCGGTGTCCGGAAGCCTGGCCGTCGAATCGAGGTTCGGCTGCAAGGTGCTGCTCGTTGCTTCTGCTGTTAAGGCAGCGGTGTACTCGTTGGTGCCGAATGAAAGTTCGGCCTTGCCCTTAACCGTGATGATGCTGCGTGGACCGGGCATCTTGAGCTTACGGTAGGCATAATGTGGCACCGCGTTGAATCGAGCGAACGCGGTTCGTCCAAGCAGTGCCTGATAATCACCGCGGAAAGGAACGATTTCGAAGATTAACTCTTCGGTACGGTAATTGTCTGGTGATCCGAAGACTACCTCAAGGGCAATGGAGCCTATAGAGCTGGCTTCCACACCTGGTATAATGCATCTGAAAGTGGCTTTAGTGGGTTTGATCACCTAATGATCAATGCCCATTTTGCGCACTGTGTCCTAGTAAAGCAGGTTTAGACTGCTGCCTCCGTCCATAAGGACTCGTGTGAGGTGGAACCCGTCAATTATTGGGTCGAGGACTAGTGCGGCTGGATTGCCCTGGTTGGCATTAACCAGACGATCTGTGCGGTTGAAGGTGACCGGCCCTAGTTTATATTGTGGGACGACCAGTTCCGTTAAGTCGGCATCCCTAAGGGTGTGCATCCGGTCCGGATTGGGAATGTGGGTGTTGTTTACCACGTTCACCGTTTGGATTTGCGGGGGAAATTTCTTTTGCCCTCCTGTATTTGGTGATCTGGGCTCTTCGTCGCCATCATCGCCTTGGGACCCCCCCATCTTTGTTTTTGGCGCCTGCCCTGCCGGCTTGTTTGAAGACCCAGCATTCTCTGTTGGTATGGGTGGCTGGCGTTCCTGGGGTGCCATGAATTTGGCATTGGCGGTCGAGTATCCGGTCCAGATTGGACGGACCCGAATTATTATTTTTAAGTGGCCCTTTCCGCTGACCGGACTTAGAGCCACTAAATCCGGCATTAACTGCCGTATCTCCGGTGTTTTCACCATATTTGCGGCGCTTGTTTTTGTTGCGTCGGGGTTTGCCGTTGCTATCTCTGGCCTCTGATGTGCCATGGTTGCTTGCTGTGTCGTTGCTACGGGCCAACCAGCTATCCTCACCCGCGCAAAAGCGGGTCATGAGTGTCGTGAGGGCTGCCATGGATTTTGGCTTCTCCTGGCCGAGATGTCGGGCGAGCCACTCGTCACAGATGTTATGTTTAAAGGCCGCTAGGGCTTCGACATCCGGAAAATCGACAATTTGGTTCTTTTTAGTTAGGAACCGAGTCCAGAATTTCCTGGCTGACTCTACGGGCTGTTGTATTATGTGACTTAAATCATCAGCATCCAGTGGTCGCACATAAGTGCCCTGGAAATTGTCCAGGAATGCGTCTGCCAGGTTCTCCCAACTTCTGATGGAGTTTGTCGGCAGGCTATTCAGCCAATGCCGAGCTGGCCCTTTGAGTTTTAGTGGGAGATACTTGATGGCGTGTAGATCGTCCCCACGGGCCATGTTAATGTGGAGGAAGAAGTCTTCAATCCATACCGCGGGGTCTGTAGTACCATCATATGATTCAATGTTCACGGGTTTAAACCCTTATGGGAATTCATGATCCATCACTTCATCAGTGAAGCATAGGGGGTGTGCGGCGCCTCTGTGCTGGGCTATGTCACGACGCAGTTCATACGAGTCTTGTCTGCTGTATTCGGCCCGGCCGGATTTGCTTTTAGTGTATCCGGCGTGACGATCATCGTCACGCGTTGGGGCGCGCCCCCGTGATCTGTAGATCGATCTTGTATGTCCTGCTTTGTTTTCCAATACGTCTCGCAGGTCCCGCGTGTTGCCCCGGGCCTTGGTGTTTTTGTTTGAATGGCGGCGGGGTGCGGGCTGAACTTCGGGCTGATATGCCACTCTGTCCCGGCCACGAGGTGGCCGATCAGCCGCATCATACGCTGGTAATGTAGGTTTTAATGCTTCCTCCTCGAGTTGGGGTAGCAACCTGCGCTTTGGGTAACTCTTGGTTGGGCGTTCGAGTTCGTATTCCTCGGCCGCCAGGACCTCAGTCCATCTATCTGCTAGCAGATCTTGGTCAGCTTGAAGCTGCTGCTACTTTTTCTCCAGGCTTTTTGCTGTTGCTATAAGCCGGCGCTTAAAGCGCTCCTGTTCGACGGGATCCTCGGGCACGATAAATTCTTCGTCGCCGAGGCTCACCTCGTCTTCGGAGAGGGGCATGTAATTGTCATCCTCAGATTCTCCGTCAGCTGCCTGTTCCTTAGGGCTAGCTTGCCCGTCCTCCTGCTCGAAGCCTGGCTGGAGGGGATTGTCTTTGTCTTCGGCATTATCTGCAGCGTTATTGCCTCTTGTGCCGGTATCGCTGCTTTTGCTATGGCGGGGCTGTTGGAAATATGCCCTAGAGGCAATAATAAATGGTTATTATTATATTTCTTTGTTCATGATAATTGTCTATTGTTCATGCTATAATTGTATTGTCCGGAAATCGTAATACATGTGTGAATACATAGACCACAACGTGTCCCTAGTAAGCCTCTAGTTGACTAGCTCGTTGATCAACAGATAGTCATGGTTTCCTGACTATGGACATTGGATGTCATTGATAACGAGATCACATCATTAGGAGAATGATGTGATGGACAAGACCCAATCCTAAGCATAGCATAAAAGATCGTGTAGTTTCGTTTGCTAGAGCTTTTCCAATGTCAAGTATCTTTTCCTTAGACCATGAGATCGTGCAACTCCCGGATACCGTAGGAGTGCTTTGGGTGTGCCAAACGTCACAACGTAACTGGGTGACTATAAAGGTGCATTACGGGTATCTCCGAAAGTGTCTGTTGGGTTGGCACGGATCGAGACTGGGATTTGTCACTCCGTGTGACGGAGAGGTATCTCTGGGCCCACTCGGTAATGCATCATCATAATGAGCTCAATGTGACTAAGGCGTTAGTCACGGGATCATGCATTGCGGTACGAGTAAAGAGACTTGCCGGTAATGAGATTGAACAAGGTATTGGGATACCGACGATCGAATCTCGGGCAAGTAACATACCGATTGACAAAGGGAATTGCATACGGATTGATTGAATCCTCGACACCGTGGTTCATCCGATGAGATCATCGTGGAACATGTGGGAGCCAACATGGGTATCCATATCCCGTTGTTGGTTATTGACCGGAGAGGCGTCTCGGTCATGTCTGCATGTCTCCCGAACCCGTAGGGTCTACACACTTAAGGTCCGGTGACGCTAGGGTTGTAGAGATATATGTATGCGGAAACCCGAAAGTTGTTTGGAGTCCCGGATGAGATCCCGGACGTCACAAGAGGTTCCGGAATAGTCCGGAGGTGAAGAATTATATATAGGAAGTCAAGTTTCGGCCACCGGGAAAGTTTCGGGGGTTACCGGTATTGTACCGGGACCACCGAAAGGGTCCCGGGGGTCCACCGGGTGGGGCCACCTATCCCGGAGGGCCCCGTGGGCTGAAAGTGGAAGGGAACCAGCCCTTAGTGGGCTGGGGTGCCCCCCTTGGGCCTCCCCCCATGCGCCTAGGGTTGGGAACCCTAGGGGGGAGCTCCCCCCTTGCCTTGGGGGGCAAGGCAACCCCTTCCCCCCTTGGCCGCCGCCCCCCCTTGGAGATCCCAACTCCCAGGGCTGGCGCACCCCCCCAGGGGCCTATATAAAGGGGGGGGGAGGGAGGGCAGCGACAGACAGCCTTGGGCGCCTCCCTCCTCCCCTGCAACACCTCTCTCTCTCTCGCAGAAGCTCGGTGAAGCCCTGTCGGAGACTCGCTACATCCACCACCACGCCGTCGTGCCGCTGGATCTCCATCAACCTCTCCTTCCCCCTTGCTGGATCAAGAAGGAGGAGACGTCGCTGCACCGTACGTGTGTTGAACGCGGAGGTGCCGTCCGTTCGGCACTCGGTCATCGGTGATTTGGATCACGGCGAGTACGACTCCGTCATCCACGTTCATTGGAACGCTTCCGCTCGCGATCTACAAGGGTATGTAGATGCACTCCTTTCCCCTCGTTGCTAGTAGACTCCATAGATGCATCTTGGTGAGCGTAGGAAAATTTTAAATTATGCTACGATTTCCAACAGTGGCATCATGAGCCAGGCCTATGCGTAGTTACTATGCACGAGTAGAACACAAAGCAGTTGTGGGCGTTGAGTTTGCCAATTCTTCTTGCCGCTACTAGTCGTTTCTTGTTTCGGCGGCATTGTAGGATGAAGCGGCCCGGACCGACCTTACACGTACGCTTACGTGAGACAGGTTCCACCGACTGACATGCACTAGTTGCATAAGGTGGCTAGCGGGTGTCTGTCTCTCCTACTTTAGTCGGAACGGATTCGATGAAAAGGGTCCTTATGAAGGGTAAATAGAAATTGGCAAATCACGTTGTGGTCATACGTAGGTAAGAAAACGTTCTTGCTAGAAACCTACAAACCACGTAAAAACTTGCAACAACAATTAGAGGACGTCTAACTTGTTTTTGCAGCAAGTGCTATGTGATGTGATATGGCTAGAAGATGTGATGAATGATATATGTGATGTATGAGATTGATCATATTCTTGTAATAGGAATCACGACTTGCATGTCGATGAGTATGACAACCGGCAGGAGCCATAGGAGTTGTCTTTATTATTTTGCATGACCTGCGTGTCATTGAATAACGCCATGTAATTTACTTTACTTTGTTGCTAAACGCGTTAGCCATACAAGTAGAAGTAATCATTGGCGTGACGACTTCATGAAGACACAATGATGGAGATCATGATGATGGAGATCATGGTGTCATGCCGGTGACGAAGATGATCATGGTGCCCCGAAGATGGAGATCAAAGGAGCATGATGATATTGGCCATATCATGTCACTATTTGATTGCATGTGATGTTTATCATGTTTTTGCATCTTATTTGCTTAGAACGACGGTAGTAAGTAAGATGATCCCTTATAATAATTTCAAGAAAGTGTTCACCCTAACTGTGCACCGTTGCGAAGGTTCGTTGTTTCGAAGCACCACGTGATGATCGGGTGTGATAGATTCTAACGTTCGAATACAACGGGTGTTGACGAGCCTAGCATGTACAGACATGGCCTCGGAACACACGCAATACACTTAGGTTGACTTGACGAGCCTAGCATGTACAGACATGGCCTCGGAACACGGAGGACCGAAATGTTGGAAATATGCCCTAGAGGCAATAATAAATGGTTATTATTATATTTCTGTGTTCATGATAATAGTCTTTTATTCATGCTATAATTGTATTGTCCGGAAATCGTAATACATGTGTGAATACATAGACCACAACCTGTCCCTAGTAAGCCTCTAGTTGACTAGCTCGTTGATCAACAGATAGTCATGGTTTCCTGACTATGGACATAGGATGTCATTGATAACGGGATCACATCATTAGGAGAATGATGTGATGGACAAGACCCAATCCTAAGCATAGCATAAAAGATCGTGTAGTTTCGTTTGCTAGAGCTTTTCCAATGTCAAGTATCTTTTCCTTGGACCATGAGATCGTGCAACTCCCGGATACCGTAGGAGTGCTTTGGGTGTGCCAAACGTCACAACGTAACTGGGTGACTATAAAGGTGCATTACGGGTATCTCCGAAAGTGTCTGTTGGGTTGGCACGGATCGAGACTGGGATTTGTCACTCCGTGTAAACGGAGAGGTATCTCTGGGCCCACTCGGTAATGCATCATCATAATGAGCTCAATGTGACTAAGGCGTTAGTCACGGGATCATGCATTGCGGTACGAGTAAAGAGACTTGCCGGTAACGAGATTGAACAAGGTATTGGGATACCGACGATCGAATCTCGGGCAAGTAACATACCGATTGACAAAGGGAATTGCATACGGATTGATTGAATCCTCGACACCGTGGTTCACCCGATGATATCATCGTGGAACATGTGGGAGCCAACATGGGTATCCAGATCCCGCTGTTGGTTATTGACCGGAGAGGCGTCTCGGTCATGTCTGCATGTCTCCCGAACCTGTAGGGTCTACACACTTAAGGTCCGGTGACGCTAGGGTTGTAGAGATATATGTATGCGGAAACCCGAAAGTTGTTCGGAGTCCCGGATGAGATCCCGGACGTCACGAGAGGTTCCGGAATGGTCCAGAGGTGAAGAATTATATATAGGAAGTCCAGTTTTGGCCACCGGGAAAGTTTCGGGGGTTATCGGTATTGTACCGGGACCACCGGAAGGGTCCCGGGGGTCCACCGGGTGGGGCCACCTGTCCCGGAGGGCCCCGTGGGCTGAAAGTGGAGGGGAACCAGCCCCTAATGGGCTGGGGCGCCACTTTGGGCCTCCCCCCATGCGCCTAGGGTTGGGAACCCTAGGGGGGGGAGTTTCCCCTTGCCTTGGGGGGCAAGGCAACCCCTTCCCCCTTGGCCGCCGCCCCCCCCTTGGAGATCCCATCTCCAAGGGCTGCGCACCCCCCCTTGGGGGCCTATATAAAGGGGGGGGAGGGAGGGCAGCATACTACAGCCTTTGGCGCCTCCCTCCTCCCCTGCAACACCTCTCTCTCTCGCGCAGAAGCTCGACGAAGCCCTGCCGGAGAGCCGCTACATCCACCACCACGCCGTCGTGCTGTTGGAACTCCATCAACCTCTCCTCCCCCCTTGCTGGATCAAGAAAGGAGGAGACGTCGCTGCACCGTACGTGTGTTGAACGCGGAGGTGCCGTCCGTTCGGCACTCGGTCATCGGTGATTTGGATCACGGCGAGTACGACTCCGTCATCCACGTTCATTGGAACGCTTCCGCTCGCGATCTACAAGGGTATGTAGATCCACTCCTTTCCCCTCGTTGCTAGTAGACTCCATAGATGCATCTTGGTGAGCGTAGGAAAATTTTAAATTATGCTACGATTCCCAACAGTGGTATCAGAGCCAGGCCTATGCGTAGTTACTATGCACGAGTAGAACACAAAGAAGTTGTGGGCGTTGATGTTGCCAATTCTTCTTGCCGCTACTAGTCGTTTCTTGTTTCGGCGGCATTGTAGGATGAAGCGGCCCGGACCGACCTTACACGTACGCTTACGTGAGACAGGTTCCACCGACTGACATGCACTAGTTGCATAAGGTGGCTAGCGGGTGTCTGTCTCTCCTACTTTAGTCGAAACGGATTCGATGAAAAGGGTCCTTATGAAGGGTAAATAGAAATTGGCAAATCACGTTGTGGTCATACGTAGGTAAGAAAACGTTCTTGCTAGAAACCTACAAACCACGTAAAAACTTGCAACAACAATTAGAGGACGTCTAACTTGTTTTTGCAGCAAGTGCTATGTGATGTGATATGGCCAGAAGATGTGATGAATGATATATGTGATGTATGAGATTGATCATATTCTTGTAATAGGAATCACGACTTGCATGTCGATGAGTATGACAACCGGCAGGAGCCATAGGAGTTGTCTTTATTATTTTGTATGACCTGCGTGTCATTGAATAACGCCATGTAAATTACTTTACTTTATTGCTAAACGCGTTAGCCATAGAAGTAGAAGTAATCGTTGGCGTGACGACTTCATGAAGACACAATGATGGAGATCATGATGATGGAGATCATGGTGTCATGCCGGTGACGAAGATGATCATGGTGCCCCGAAGATGGAGATCAAAGGTCGAGCATGATGATATTGGCCATATCATGTCACTATTTGATTGCATGTGATGTTTATCATGTTTTTGCATCTTATTTGCCTAGAACGACGGTAGCAAGTAGGATGATCCCTTATAATAATTTCAAGAAAGTGTTCACCCTAACTGTGCACCGTTGCGAAGGTTCGTTGTTTCGAAGCACCACGTGATGATCGGGTGTGATAGATTCTAACGTTCGAATACAACGGGTGTTGACGAGCCTAGCATGTACAGACATGGCCTCGGAACACACGCAATACACTTAGGTTGACTTGACGAGCCTAGCATGTACAGACATGGCCTCGGAACACGGAGGACCGAAAGGTCGAGCATGAGTCGTATAGAAGATACGATCAACATGGAGATGTTCACCGATCTTGACTAGTCCGTCTCACGTGATGATCGGACACAGCCTAGTTAAACTCGGATCATGTTTCACTTAGATGACTAGAGGGATGTCTATCTGAGTGGGAGTTCATTATATAATTTGATTAGATGAACTTAATTATCATGAACTTAGTCTAAAATCTTTACACTATGTCTTGTAGATCAAATGGCCAACGTTGTCCTCAATTTCAACGTGTTCCTAGAGAAAACCAAGCTGAAAGATGATGGCAGCAACTATACGGACTGGGTCCGGAACCTGAGGATCATCCTCATAGTAGCCAAGAAAGATTATGTCTTAGAAGCACCGCTAGGTGAAGCACCAATCCCAGAAAACCAAGACGTTATGAATGCTTGGCAGCAGCGTGCTGATGATTACTCCCTCGTTCAGTGCGGCATGCTTTACAGCTTAGAACCGGGTCTCCAAAAACGTTTTGAGAAACATGGAGCATATGAGATGTTCGAGGAGCTGAAACTGGTTTTTCAAGCTCATGCCCGGGTCGAGAGATATGATGTCTCCGACAAGTTCTTCAGCTGTAAAATGGAGGAAAATAGTTCTGTTAGTGAGCACATACTCAGAATGTCTGGGTTGCATAACCGCTTGTCTCAGCTGGGAGTCAATCTCCCGGATGACGCGGTCATTGACAGAATCCTCCAGTCGCTTCCACCAAGCTACAAGAGCTTTGTGATGAACTTCAATATGCAGGGGATGGAAAAGACCATTCCTGAGGTATATTCAATGCTGAAATCAGCTGAGGTAGAGATCAGAAAAGAACATCAAGTGTTGATGGTGAGTAAAACCACTAAGTTCAAGAAGGGCAAGGGTAAGAAGAACTTCAAGAAGGACGGCAAGGTAGTTGCCGCGCCCGGTAAACCAGTTACTGGGAAGAAGTCGAAGAACGGACCCAAGCCCGAGACTGAGTGCTTTTATTGCAAGGGAAGTGGTCATTGGAAGCGGAACTGCCCCAAATACTTAGCGGACAAGAAGAAGGCCGGCAACACCAAAGGTATATGTGATATACATGTAATTGATGTGTACCTTATCAGTACTCGTAGTAGCTCCTGGGTATTTGATACCGGTGCGGTTGCTCATATTTGTAACTCAAAATAGGAACTACGGAATAAACGGAGACTGGCGAAGGACGAGGTGACGATGCGCGTCGGGAATGGTTCCAAGGTCGATGTGATCGCCGTCGGCACGCTACCTCTGCATCTACCCACGGGATTAGTTTTAAACCTCAATAATTGTTATTTAGTGCCAGCTTTGAGCATGAACATTGTATCTGGATCTTGTTTAATTCGAGATGGCTACTCATTTAAATCCGAGAATAATGGTTGTTCTATTTATTTGAGAGATATGTTTTATGGTCATGCCCCGCTGGTCAATGGTTTATTTTTGATGAATCTCGAACGTGATGTTACACATGTTCATAGTGTGAATACCAAAAGATGTAAAGTTGATAACGATAGTCCCACATACTTGTGGCACTGCCGCCTTGGTCACATTGGTGTCAAGCGCATGAAGAAGCTCCATGCAGATGGACTTTTGGAGTCTCTTGATTACGAATCATTTGACACGTGCGAACCATGCCTCATGGGTAAGATGACCAAGACTCCGTTCTCCGGAACAATGGAGCGAGCAACCAACTTATTGGAAATCATACATACCGATGTGTGTGGTCCAATGAGTGTTGAGGCTCGAGGAGGGTATCGTTATGTTCTCACTCTCACTGATGATTTAAGTAGATATGGGTATGTCTACCTAATGAAACACAAGTCTGAAACCTTTGAAAAGTTCAAGGAATTTCAGAGTGAAGTTGAGAATCAACGTGACAGAAAAATAAAATTCTTACGATCAGATCGTTGTGGAGAATATTTAAGTCACGAGTTTGGTGCACACTTAAGGAAATGTGGAATAGTTTCACAACTCACGCCGCCTGGAACACCTCAGAGAAATGGTGTGTCCGAACGTCGTAATCGCACTCTATTGGATATGGTGCGATCTATGATATCTCTTACTGATTTACCGCTCTCATTTTGGGGCTATGCTTTAGAGACTGCCGCATTCACTTTAATAGGGCTCCGTCGAAATCCGTTGAGACGACACCGTACAAATTATGGTTTGGGAAGAAACCTAAGCTGTCGTTTCTAAAAGTTTGGGGATGCGATGCTTATGTCAAGAAACTTCAACCTGAAAAGCTCGAACCCAAATCGGAAAAATGCGTCTTCATAGGATACCCTAAGGAAACTATTGGGTATACCTTCTACCTCAGATCCGAAGGCAAGATCTTCGTTGCCAAGAACGGGTCCTTTCTGGAGAAGGAGTTTCTCTCGAAAGAATTGAGTGGGAGGAAAGTGGAACTTGATGAGTTGATAGTCACCCCTTCCGAACCGGAAAGTAGCGCAGCGCGGGAAAATGTTCCTGTGGGGCCTACACCGACTGGGGAGGAAGTTAATGATGATGATCATGAAGATTCGGATCAAGTTACTGAACTTCGTAGGTCCACAAGGACACGTTTCGCACCAGAGTGGTACGGCAACCCTGTCCTGGAAATCATGTTGTTAGACAACGGTGAACCTTCGAACTATGAAGAAGCGATGGCGGGCCCGGATTCCGACAAATGGCTAGAAGCCATGAAATCCGAGATAGAATCCATGTATGAAAACAAAGTATGGACTTTGACTGACTTGCCCGATGAGCGGCGAGCCATAGAAAACAAATGGATCTTTAAGAAGAAGACGGACGCAGATGGTAATGTGACCATCTACAAAGCTCTACTTGTCGCTAAGGGTTATCGACAAGTTCAAGGGGTTGACTACGATGAGACTTTCTCACCCGTAGCGAAGCTGAAGTCCGTCCGAATCATGTTAGCAATTGCCGCATACTATGATTATGAGATATGGCAGATGGACGTCAAAACGGCATTCCTTAATGGCTTCCTTAAGGAAGAGTTGTATATGATGCAGCCGGAAGGTTTTGTCGATCCTAAGAATGCTAACAAGGTATGCAAGCTCCAGCGCTCAATCTATGGGCTGGTGCAAGCATCTCGGAGTTGGAACATTCGCTTTGATGAGATGATCAAAGTGTTTGGGTTTACACAGACTTATGGAGAAGCCTGTGTTTACAAGAAAGTGAGTGGGAGCTCTGTAGCATTTCTCATATTATATGTGGATGACATACTATTGATGGGAAATGATATATAATTCTTGGAAAGTATAAAGGCCTATTTGAATAAGTGTTTTTCAATGAAGGACCTTGGAGAAGCTGCTTATATATTAGGCATCAAGATCTATAGAGATAGATCAAGACGCCTCATTGGTCTTTCACAAAGTACATACCTTGACAAGATATTGAAGAAGTTCAGTATGGATCAGTCCAAGAAGGGGTTATTTCCTGTATTGCAAGGTGTGCAGTTGAGCACGGCTCAATGCCCGACCACGGCAGAAGATATAGAAGAGATGAGTGTCATCCCCTATGCCTCGGCCATAGGGTCTATTATGTATGCCATGCTGTGTACCAGACCTGATGTAAACCTTGCCGTAAGTTTGGTAGGAAGGTACCAAAGTAATCCCGGCAAGGAACACTGGACAGCGGTCAAGAATATCCTGAAGTACCTGAAGAGGACTAAGGATATGTTTCTCGTTTATGGAGGTGACGAAGAGCTCGTCGTAAAGGGTTACGTCGACGCTAGCTTCGACACAGATCTGGATGACTCGAAGTCACAGACCGGATACGTGTATATATTGAATGGAGGAGCAGTAAGCTGGTGCAGATGCAAGCAAAGCGTCGTGGCGGGATCTACATGTGAAGCGGAGTACATGGCAGCCTCGGAGGCAGCACAGGAAGCAGTCTGGATGAAGGAGTTCATTACCGACCTAGGGGTGATTCCCAATGCGTCGGGCCCGATGAATCTCTTCTGTGACAACACTGGAGCTATTGCCCTTGCGAAGGAGCCTAGGTTTCACAGGAAGACCAGGCATATCAAGCGTCGCTTCAACTCCATTCGTGAAAGTGTTCAAAATGGAGACATAGATATTTGTAAAGTACACACGGACCTGAATGTAGCAGATCCGTTGACTAAACCTCTCCCTAGGGCAAAACATGATCAACACCAGGACGCAATGGGTGTTCGATTCATCACAATGTAACTAGATTATTGACTCTAGTGCAAGTGGGAGACTGTTGGAAATATGCCCTAGAGGCAATAATAAATGGTTATTATTATATTTCTTTGTTCATGATAATTGTCTATTGTTCATGCTATAATTGTATTGTCCGGAAATCGTAATACATGTGTGAATACATAGACCACAACGTGTCCCTAGTAAGCCTCTAGTTGACTAGCTCGTTGATCAACAGATAGTCATGGTTTCCTGACTATGGACATTGGATGTCATTGATAACGGGATCACATCATTGGGAGAATGATGTGATGGACAAGACCCAATCCTAAGCATAGCATAAAAGATCGTGTAGTTTCGTTTGCTAGAGCTTTTCCAATGTCAAGTATCTTTTCCTTAGACCATGAGATCGTGCAACTCCCGGATACCGTAGGAGTGCTTTGGGTGTGCCAAACGTCACAACGTAACTGGGTGACTATAAAGGTGCATTACGGGTATCTCCGAAAGTGTCTGTTGGGTTGGCACGGATCGAGACTGGGATTTGTCACTCCGTGTGACGGAGAGGTATCTCTGGGCCCACTCGGTAATGCATCATCATAATGAGCTCAATGTGACTAAGGCGTTAGTCACGGGATCATGCATTGCGGTATGAGTAAAGAGACTTGCCGGTAACGAGATTGAACAAGGTATTGGGATACCGACGATCGAATCTCGGGCAAGTAACATACCGATTGACAAAGGGAATTGCATACAGATTGATTGGATCCTCGACACCGTGGTTCATCCGATGAGATCATCGTGGAACATGTGGGAGCCAACATGGGTATCCAGATCCCGCTGTTGGTTATTGACCGGAGAGGCGTCTCGGTCATGTCTGCATGTCTCCCGAACCCGTAGGGTCTACACACTTAAGGTCCGGTGACGCTAGGGTTGTAGGGATATATGTATGCGGAAACCCGAAAGTTGTTCGGAGTCCCGGATGAGATCCCGGACGTCACGAGAGGTTCCGGAATGGTCCGGAGGTGAAGAATTATATATAGGAAGTCAAGTTTCGGCCACCGGGAAAGTTTCGGGGGTTACCGGTATTGTACCGGGACCACCGAAAGGGTCCCGGGGGTCCACCGGGTGGGGCCACCTATCCCGGAGGCCCCCGTGGGCTGAAAGTGGAAGGGAACCAGCCCTTAGTGGGCTGGGGTGCCCCCCTTGGGCCTCCCCCCATGCGCCTAGGGTTGGGAACCCTAGGGGGGGAGCTTCCCCCTTGCCTTGGGGGGCAAGGCAACCCCTTCCCCCCTTGGCCGCCGCCCCCCTTGGAGATCCCATCTCCCAGGGCTGGCGCACCCCCCCAGGGGCCTATATAAGGGGGGGGGGGAGGGAGGGCAGCGACAGACAGCCTTGGGCGCCTCCCTCCTCCCCTGCAACACCTCTCTCTCTCTCTCGCAGAAGCTCGGCGAAGCCCTGCCGGAGACCCGCTACATCCACCACCACGCCGTCGTGCTGCTGGATCTCCATCAACCTCTCCTTCCCCCTTGCTGGATCAAGAAGGAGGAGACGTCGCTGCATCGTACGTGTGTTGAACGCGGAGGTGCCGTCCGTTCGGCACTCGGTCATCGGTGATTTGGATCACGGCGAGTACGACTCTGTCATCCACGTTCATTGGAACGCTTCCGCTCGCGATCTACAAGGGTATGTAGATGCACTCCTTTCCCCTCGTTGCTAGTAGACTCCATAGATGCATCTTGGTGAGCGTAGGAAAATTTTAAATTATGCTACGATTCCCAACAGGGGCTTGGAGCGGCGCCGCTGACGCCGGTGCCTGGGTTGCTTCTCGGAGGGATTATCCCCCGTTGCCTTATCTCCATCGCCTTCTTTGGGGGTGTCCGCCATGTATATATCATATGATGAGGTGGCAGTCCAGCGCCCTGTGGGCGGTGGTTCTTGTTCGTCTCCTGCATCGTCGTCCATACCGTCGATGTCTTCGGAGCCGAAATCGAGCATGTCGGTTAAGTCGTCGACAGTGGCTATTAAGTGGGTGGTGGGTGGGGAACGAATTTCTTCGTCGTCCGCTTCCCACTCCAGCCGGACATAGTTCGACCAAGGGTCTCCTGACACGGAGAGAGACCTTAATGAATTTAGCACGTCGCCCAAGGGTGAGTGCTGAAAGATATCCGCGGAAGAAAACTCCATGATCGGTGCCCAATCAGATTCGATAGGCACGGGCGCATGTGGTTCGGAGCCCGTGGCCGGGGACGAATCCAAGTATCCGACAGCATAGGTCTCATAGGGGGTGAAGTCAGCATTCGGCTCTATCGCCGCCGAGTGCGCGGCCTCCGTGGCGGGGTCTATCCACCCTTCCTCGGACGGCACGATCTTCTCCGGGTCAAGGGCCGGAGTAGCCGCAGGTGTGATCTCCCGAACACTGTCCGACGGCAGAGCTAAGTCATGCTCGTCGTGACTGTGCGGCGCACCTGACATGGGCTCGAATCCGTCGAACGTCAAGTCTCCGCGAATGTCGGCAGTATAGTTCAAGCTTCCAAACTTGACCTGATGGCCAGGGGCGTAGCTTTCGATCTGCTCCAGATGGCCAAGCGAGTTGGCCCGTAGTACGAAGCCGCCGAATACGAAGATATGTCCGGGGAGGAAAGTCTCACCCTGAATCGCATCGTTGTCGATGATCGAAGGAGCCATCAAGCCTTTATTGCGACGGCACAGTGGAACTCTCAATGAAAGCACCAATGTCGGTGTCAAAACCGGCGGATCTCAGGTAAGGGGTCCCGAACTGTGCGTCTAAGGCGGATGGTAACAGGAGGTGGGGGACACAATGTTTACCCAAGTTCGGGCCCTCTCGACGGAGGTAATACCCTACTTCCTGCTTGATTGATCTTGATGATATGAGTATTACAAGAGTTGATCTACCACGAGATCGTAGAGGCTAAACCCTAGAAGCTAGCCTATAATTATGATTGTTGTTCTAGTCCTACGGACTAAACCCTCTGGTTTATATAGACACTGGAGGGGGCTAGGGTTACACAGAGTCGGTTACAAGGGAGGAGATCTACATATCTGAATTGCCAAGCTTGCCTTCCACGCAAAGGAGAGTCCCATCCGGACACGAGACAAAGTCTTCAATCTTGTATCTTCATAGTCCAACAGTCCGGCCAAAGTATATAGTCCGACAGTCCGAGGACCCCCTGATCCAGGACTCCCTCAGCGGGGCAGTGGCTTACGCGAGCGAGACGGCGGCCGGGGGCGCGAGCGCGCGGTGTGTTCATGAGGACGGGGAAAGAAGGAGGAGACCGTGGCTCACGGCGGGGGTAGGGTTCGGGGCAACGGGGCTCGAGGAGGAAGGCGGAGACGACGCGTCGTGGAGGAGGCAGGCCGGCGAGGAGGTCCGGCGAGGTCCTCGGGCGGCGGCGGGTGCGGTCGATCCAGGCGGCGGGGTCATCGGGGGCGGGGGCGTGGTCGCCCCGATCCCGATCTGGATCGGGGGAGGCGAGTGGGGGAAGTGGGGTGACCGGGGGGTTAGGGTTTAACCGTGGGTGGGGGTTATGGGGGAGTGGGGGTGGCCGGTTGGGCCTTTGCCCAGTTAGGCCGGCCAACTGGGCCATCTGGCCCAGTGAGGGTGGGGGTCCTTTTCCTCTCTTCGGTTTCTTTTACTTTTATGAGTAAAGTATCGTTTTCCCCTTGAAATTCTTTCTGATGGACCGATTCCCCCTTAACTTTAATACCGAATCAATCAGCCCCTCAAATCTTTAAAATCGGGTCAAATTCCCCCCAAGGTGGTTTTGGACTTGATGTTGAGTGGTTTAGACCTAGACCATGCTCTTCTCGCTGACTGGACTCGCTGACTAGGCTGACCGTGCTCCAAGGCACCGGCATGGCGGACGCCTACTCCTGGTCCTCCAAGCAGAGTTACAAGACCGACTACGTCTGGCACGACCTCACCACCGAGGACCCCGTGCACCCCGCCAGCGGCGTCGAGTACGTGCTCAAGGGCCCCGAGCTGCTCCACCTCCTCCCTGTACTTGATTTTGCGCGACGCCTCCGCCGACGCATCCTCGTCCTCCTCCACCTCCAGCTGCCAGGCCGGGAACAAGAAGAAGATGCCTACAGGGCCATTAGCAGGGCCCACGACCGGCGCAAGAAATGGAGCTCCTTCGACCTCGGCCAGTACGGGGTGGCAACCGCGCGCATCGGCACCGGGGCGGACGCGGCCATGCAGACCGGCGAGAAACACGGCCGGCACCGGGGCCTCGAGCCGTCTCCACCGCAACAGCCTACGACGAGCTCGGAGCCGACGAGATCTCGCCGCCGTCGTCGTCCAGCAGGCCCGACACGCTGGAGACGCTCATCGAGAACGACGCCCGCGTGGCCGCCGCCTCGAACACCGTCGCCACTCGGCGGGAGGAAGAGGATGCGGGCTTGGCACAGCAGGGCGTGATCGCGGGCGGGCAGATGCGCGCGTCGGCGGTGTTGATGGGGCTCATCTCCTGCGGCAGCCAAGCGGGACGCCGGTCCGGGCGGTGCGAGGCGCACAAAGCGTTTCCCGCGCGGGCGGTCAGACCTGAGCAGCAGCACGGCAGCGAACGGCTTCACGGGCGGGAGTACTTCAGCTGCAGCCCGGTGGAGACCAAGAAGACGACGAGCGGCGAGCGTGCCGGCCACAGAGGCGAGCTGGGCGCGTGTACTGAAGCGGTCATCTCCATCCAACTGTTGTGACGTGAAGTGCACGGTCAACCCAAGAAAAATGCACGGTATGGTTCAAAACCACTCAAAATCAAGTATGAAACCACTTTAGGTGGTGATTGATCTGGTTTTAGAGATTTGAGGGTGTGATTGATCCGGTATTAGAGATGAGGGGGAAATTGGTCCATTAGAGAGAATTTCAGGGGGAAAACGATACTTTCCTCTACTTTTATTTATTTTTCTAATTTTGTTTTCTTTTATTTTCCATTTATCTTAGTTTTAGTAAAATACCAAAGTGGCATCTAAATAGATGCTACAAATTAAGTCACTGCCACAATAGTTTAATACTTATAACAATTTAGTTTTGAAATTGTTTATTATTTTAAAGCATTTAACTAATTGTATTTGTTACCATTTTATTCATTTTAGAGTATTTAAATATTTTATAAAAGTGTGGTTTCTCCACCAGTATTATCCACGATTTATTTGTCACATTGAGAACATTTTAGTTTTGACTTTTGAAAACTTTAATTGTTTGACTTGATTTTGAATTTGAATTTTGAATCGGTTTTTGAACTAACTCGAGATTAACTACAGTGACAGAGGTGACGTGGCATCATTAACGGGGGATTACTGTAGGCTAATTATCCGGGCGTCACAAGTCTGGAGGCCCTGAGCCGGCTGATAGATCTGCTTGGCGTGGAACTGGCAGGCCTCGCAGGATTTCACTAGCTCGGCTGCGTCGTTGAGTGCCGTGGGCCAGTAGAACCCGCTGCGGAACGCCTTGCCGACCAGGGTGCGCGATGATGAGTGGTGCCCGCAATCTCCGCCGTGTATGTCAGCTAGCAGCTCGCCCCCTTGCTTCCTGGAGATGCATCGCAAGGAAACATCATTCGGCCGTTTTATGTAAAGCTCGCCATCTTGGATGCAGTATGCCGTGGCTTGTTGGGCCACACGTTCCGTATCCTCCTCTTTCTCCAGCAGCGTCCCCTGCACCAGGTACGCCTTGAACTCCTTGGTCCAGCACCCCTCCTAAGGCTCGAGCGCCAGGAGCAGACGTGCTCTTGAGGTCGGACCGCAAGCGGGGGCTCCCGAGGTCGGTGGCTGGGGGAGTTCCTCTCGAGAGGGCGTGGTATCCGCGGCCACGAGGGACACTGAAGGCTTGAAGAGTCGCTCCACGAAGACGCCGGGTTCTTGGGGCTGGCGCCTTGACGCCCTCTTAGCGATCTCATCGGCCTCCGTGTTGGTGCCGCATGGTACATGCTGCAGTTCCAGGCCCAAGAATTGCTTCTCCATCTTGCGCACCTCCGCAAGGTACGCCTCCATGTGCTCGTCCCTTGGTTCGTACACCTTGTTAGAGAAGTTGACGAGGAGCTGGGAGTCGCCCTTGATGGTGAGACGCTTCACTCCCAAGGCTGCCGCTGCCTTGAGGCCGGCGATCAACCCCTCGTACTCCGCAATGTTGTTGGAGACCTTCTCGCCCCGCTGGAAGCAGAGTTGCACGGCGTAGTAGAGCTTGTCTTGGGTGGGCGAGATGAGCACGGCTCCAGCCCCCGCACCTTGGCGTGCGAAGGCGCCATCGAAGTACATGGCCCAACCATCTGGTGCCTCACTTCCTGGCGAGAGTGACCAGCTCTGGCCAACTTCAGGTTCCGGGGCGTCGGTCCATTCGGCCATGAAGTCGGCGAGGGCGGCCCCTTTGATGACCCTAGTTGTGCTGAACTTGAGCTGAAATTCCTGAAGTTCCATGTTCCACTCGACGACCCTTCCCGCGGCATTAGGGCTCCGGAGCACCCTCTCCAGTGGGTAAGCTGAGACGACCTTGATCGGGTGGCCTTGGAAGTAATGGCACAGCTTGCGTGAGGCCACCAAGAGCGCGAGCAGGAGCTTCTGCGGCATGGGATACCGCGCTCTCGCGTCCTGCAGCACTATGCTGACGAAGTATACTGGGTGCTCGACGAAGGCGGGAGTGTCGGTGGAGCCTGTGCCCTCCGGAGGTTGTGGTGCCTCCTGAGGTGAGGGGACCTCAGGAGCCTGGCCGCTCGTCTGGGCCTCCGTGAGCCCGGGAGCACCGTCTTGCAAGGCCTGATCATCTGCCAATGCCATCGTGGCTTCGGTGGTGCCGTCTTGGTTCTGCGCCGTCCCTAACGAGGGCGTGGTGTTACGCGGCGGGCTCTTGGTCAGGCGCTCTTCCTGGACCGACACTAAGGTCGCGCTAGCAGAGTGGGGTGTGGCGGCCAGGTAAAGCACCAGGGGCTCGAGGGGACGAGGCGCGACCATCACCGGAGGGCTGGTCAGGTATCTCTTGAGGTCTTGAAACGCCAGGTCGGTCTCTGGGGTCCACCAGGCGAATATCTCCTTGTTCGCACGCAAGAACTTCACCAATGCCTCCTCTTGATCTGGGTCGAGGTTGGCGCCTATGGTGAAGGTGGCTCCTGAGGGTCCACCTTCCTCGACCGGCACTTGCTTCATTTCAGCCCGATCTTGAGTGAACAACTGCTTCTTCTTTGCCGGCGCAGCAAGCCGAAAGCCTCCACGGAGAGCACATTAAGGCCAGCCCCGCCGTCGATGAGGGTCTTAGTGATGACTACGTTGTAGATGGTGGGCGTGCAAAGCATTGGGAGCACGCCCGAGCTGGCAGTGGTGACGGGGTGATCCCCTGAGTTGAAGGTGAGGTCGGCCTTGGGCGCCGCCCATCCCGGAGGAGCTCCTTGCTGCACAGAGGCGGCACTGATCTGGCGAAAAAACTGCTTGGTGTGGCGGTCCGAGGGTGGTGCTTGCGAGCCGCCGAGAAGGGCCGCGACGGCGAGAGGCGCCGGTGCCGCGAAGCGTGCGATGAAAAGGCCGCGCAGCACTTCCCAAGAAGCCACAGAGGATCCTGGCAGGTTGAGCAGCCAGGCGCACGGCGCGCCAGCGAGGGCCATGGGGAACCAGTTCGCCATGACCTTGTTGTCGCCTCCATCTTCTAGGATGGCCTCCTCGTATGCTAGCAGGAAGGCCGACGGATCCGCTGCACTGTCATAGCGTGGTGGCATCTCCGGATTGAACTTGGGCGGCCACTACACCCGCCGCAAGGCGGGGGTAAAGGCTCTGAGCCCCTGGCGCCGTCATGGGCGTCCGTTGACCCAGTTGGAGGAGCAATGCCTACCATGGGGACTGAACGGGGAGGCGGTGCTGGCGGAGAGGCGAACTTCGGCGCACCCCTACCTGGCGCGCCAAATGTCGGATCACGCGTTCCGGCAAAACCCTTGAGGTTCGAACTCTGGGGTGCGCACGAAGATCTCTCTCCCCCTAGCTCGCACTCTCACCGCGATCTCAAAGCCTAGCTCGCCGAACCCGAGGAACAAGGGACACAAGAGTTTATACTGGTTCGGGCCACCGATGTGGTGTAATACCCTACTCCAGTGTGGTGTGGTGGATTGCCTTGTAGGCCGAGGATGAACAAGTACAAGGGAAGAACAACCTCCTGAGGAGAGGTGTTCTTGAGCTTGGTGAGCTGGTGCGTGTGAGGATGGAATGGATCCGATCCAAGATGAGTTACCTCCTATGGTGATGGCTAGTCCTATTTATAGAGGCCCTGGTCCTCTTCCCAAATTTTTAGGCGGGGTGGTATCCCACAACGGCCAATTTGAAGGGGGACAGCTAGTACAAGCTATCCTGACAAAAGGTGGTCTTCGCCTGCCAAAGGCTCCGGTGGTGACGATGTCGTGGGCTCCACGATGACCTCTGTCCCGTCGTCCTGCTGGTGTTGGTCTCGTTGCACCGATATGGAAACCTTTGCCTGATGCCTCGGGACTCCTCGCCTGCGCCTGCTCCTTTAGCACCAAAGAGGAAACCAGTACTCTGCGCCCGCTGGCGCCCGCCTAGCCTTGGTCGTCACGGCTCACGTCACGGAAACCTCACGAGGTGCCCCTCGCCTTGATCTCTCCGCTCCTCGTGAGCCAGCCTAGTGAGGCTGCCCCTGAGGAGGTCTTGTGTCGTCCGCCTCGTAAGGCTTGGCCCCTCGCGAGGGCCTTGAGTGTTTGCTGAATAAGATGGGCCATACCAGGCCGTTAGTGGAGCCACGCCGTGGGGCGTAGGCAGGCAAGTCTGGGGACCCCCGTTCCCAGGATGCCGACAATGTTGGTGAGTCCAACCCAAGGTTGAACTCCGTATTCTCATCCCCAAAGTGAAGCTTCAATCCACCATCTTCAGTAAGGACACAACGCAGGCACACATCGACATAGCCAGGTCATAGATCTTGTGTTTCCACCGGAGTGCACAAACTCGTCATTGAAGCCTTACATCCCATATCTGGCTACCGACTCCTCGATAACCGGATACCTCTGGAGAAGATACCGGAAGACAAAGAAATCCCATACCGCCTGCCTCCCACCACTGTCGCACCACCTTCGATCCAGCAGCAACAGGCTAAACATGACACCTCCGCCAGAGCCACCGTGCTTGCCGGCCGGTAGCAGGCATGACTTGACCCCTCTGCATGAGACGCCGTGCGTAGCATCCACCGGCACGCATCACCGACGACTTCACTTGAGGGCGACAATCATTGCTCGACGTCTCCAAAAAAACACATGTGTCACCTGCTGAGCCGTATCGGACCCGATCTGTTGATGGAGGGGACTTCCCATACCGTCCCATACAATTGTACTGCATGTGTTTTTTTGTCTGTCTTTGCTTGCACCTCTACAAAGGAAGTTATACAAAAAGCAAGAAAAATGAGAGAAGTATGCAAATCTTTCTATCCAAGATTGCAAGTAGGAATATGCCTTTCTCTTAGTAGTATGGCCGAGCAAAAATAATTCAGGCTTGAAATCCTTTTGGCACTTTGTCACACCGGCAGTGCTCGACACCACCGTGTGATTGACAAGTGGGTCCCAGGGACCAGAGATTCGTGCGTGCGTGCCCAGCTGGTCGTGGGTGTTGCATCTATACTTAAGCCCATTAGGGCGTGTGTGTGTGTGGACAGACTATATTGGTGAATTCTAAAATCCCATCTCGCTTCACTCCTGTGCTCACCACCTTCTCCAAGTCTCGCTCATCCACTTCCTGATTTACCTAGCCTACTCTGGTCGCCCACGATCCAGATTGGGGCGTGACAATTCGTAATCAGAGCCAATGATTCTTGCCCCCCCCAAAAAAAATCTCCGCTGCTCTGCAATCCTCTTGATCTAGAACGGTAACATCCACCATCGCAGGTGTGACTTGCTTTGGCGAGATCACCCAAAATCCCCGTCTGTGTTCGATCGGTTCAGAGAGTAAGCAACGGCGCTGTCAAAACCCTCTGCGCAGGCGCAACAGCTGCTGGCGGCCATGGATGAAAACACCACCAGCCTCAAGTCCATGCTCGAGGCTCTCATTACCCGCTCTGACAACCAAAATATCGACAACGACAAGCGGCTTGAAGCACAAACTACCTTCAACAACTAGGTCTCCCACGAGCTGTGCAACCTCGCCAAGCAAATCAATCTCACGCAAGGCGATGTGGATGATGCATGCAAGACCATGGAGCAATCCCCTTCGCCGCCATCCACCGGATATGGCGCTGTGTTCAACCCTCCGCCGCCACCACCACTCCGCTAGCTACTCAGACCAGCACATGGGTTTCCACCATTGCTAAGGCTCTTCAATCAATGACCACCACTATTGGCGCAACTGGCTGCACCGGGACCATAGTACTGCCCGTGGCAGTCCATCATCAGCCGTTGCAAGAGATCCAGGATCAACAAGGGAAACACGTGACGACTACATCAAGCCGCCCAAGCATGACTTCTCGCGTTTCAACGACAGCGCACCCTACCTGTGGCTCGACCCATGCCGAGCCTACTTCGATCTCTATAGAATGCCGATGCAGAGTTAGGTGACCACGGCCACCCTGCACATTGAAGGGCAAGTAACACACTGGCTCCAAGCATTTCGCTGAACGCATGGCGTCCTGACGTGGGAGGCGTTCTGTGCCGAGATCCCCAGGGAGTTTGGCGTCGACGAGTTCGAGCTAGAAATGCACAAGCTACTCCATCTATGACAAAGAGGCTCCATGAGCGAGTACTGCCAGGTATTTGACACCCACATGTACCACCTCCTGGCACTCGATCCGACACTCAACACCAAATTCTTCATCCAGAGCAAGATAATTCGCAGCAAGTAACAAGTAACATAGTAACACGGTGCCGCAAGGTGTCCCAATCCTTTTTATTCAAAAGGACAAGCCGGAAGTACTTCTTATAGTGATTAAATCATTCTCGAGGACACACGGGAATTTCGTCTAGTTATCTTCATCATGATTCATTGACTCGCTTTCACTGCTTTGATAAGATGCTATGTGGGTGGACCGGTGCTAAGGTGTTGTTCTTACTTGAACAAGCAACCTACCTATGATTACCCCCTCTCGCAAGCATCCACAACTATGAAAGAAGAAATAAGATAAATCAAACCATAGCATGAAACATATGGCTCCAAATCAGCCCCTTACGGAATAGCAAATTAACTAGGGTAGAAGCTTCTATCACTCTCGCAACCCATCATCTACTTACTAATCCCACAATGCCTTCCCCTAGGCCCAAGCATGGTAATGTGTCATGTAGTCAGCGTTCACACGACACCACTAGATGAAGAACAAATAACACATCATCGAAACTTTGAATGAAAACCAACTTCACATGATCACTTATAATGAGATTTCTCCCATGTCCTCAAGAACAAATGAAACTACTCATAAATCATCTTCATGTTCATGATCAGAGGACAATAATATATGATTAACAATCTGTATATATGATCTTCCACCAAATAAACCAACTAGCATCAACTAGAAGATGTAATCAACACTACTAGTAACCCACATGTACCAATCTGAGGTTTGAGACAAAGATTGTATACAAGAGATGAACTAGGGTTTAGAGATGAGATGGTGCTAGTAAAGATGTTGATGGAGATGAGTCCTCCAATGATGAGAGGAGCGTTGGTGATGATGATGGCTTCGATTTCCCCCTCTCGGAGGGAAGTATCCCTGGCGGAATCATTCTGCCGGAGAGCAAAACTTCTCCTGCATAGGTTCCACCTCGAGATGGCGGCGCTTCGTCCCGAAAGTCTTCTTCTGATTTGTTTTCTTGGGCAATGGCTTAGCGGAAGATGGGCCTCGGGGCCCCTCTGTTGAACCCACAAGATTGCATGGCATGCCTCGGGGGGCCACCCAAGCTTGTGGCTCCCTGGTGACACTACAAAAAAAGACACATCCGTGACATTTTGGCCCGAACGAAATTTTTTTATGTCATGGTTATGACACTTCTATGACGATAATTGTGACAAAACCACGTATCATCATAGATGTGGTGGGCTCCTACTTCTATGCCAAAAAATCATGACAGAAAATGGGCTTTTCATCCTGGGCGGGCCGGGGACGCACCTGCATGACATTCTTTGGGCCGTCCATAACATAAAAAATCATGGTAGAAGTGAGGGCGAGGAAATTTTCAAGGAGTTCTCGGTTATGGTGGGTGGTCGAGCCGAGCGATGCAGTGTTGTTTGCGCGTTTCTCTCTCGTACGCGCACGTGGTGTGCGAGCCGTGTTTGCTATAAATGAACCCGAGCGAGGCGCTCACTTACTGAACTCGAGCGATCGATCTGTCGATCCCACTAGCTAGCTACATATTGAAGCCGATCAATCCCTTGGCTACTAACTGAACCCGAGCGATTCCTTGGCTGCATGGTGCTACTAACTGAACCCAGGTGATTATTGAAGCCGATCGAGCCCCCGTGCGACACGTAGCCACCCGGTGTGTTGGGTTGCCTCTGGATGAACAGTGCATGTTGCTGCCGCGCGCGCGATACGTAAAACGAGTCGAGACGTGGTGAGTCGACCTAGCCGGTTGGTTGGCTATGTATGAACAGTTCCCGGTGGGGGTTGGATATGAATACAGGACCCCAACCATGTGTAGGCAGTTGCCGCTGGATGAACAGGACCCCGTGATAGTAGGCGGTTGTCGCTGGATGAACATGACCCTAAGGAGGCCGCCACATCCCAGCCGGTTGGGGGTGGACGAACAGGACCCCGTGGAGGCTCTATGAACAGTAGCCGATGGAGTATGGACGACAACTGTGGATGAACAGTAGCCCGTGGAATCCCGTATTGTGGTACTCCACACCCGTCCCGATGAACAGGACCCCATTTCGACCCTAGGCGCTCCAACAAAAGTCCGGTTCCTCCGTTTTGCGGTACGCCAGACCCTTCCTGATGAACAGGATCCTGTTTCAACCGTGGCCGGTAGAACAGAAGGCCATTTCCTCCGTTCTGCGGTACACCAGACCCCGTTTCGGCTGTTCCGTCCAAGCCGGTTGGCTCCCGTTGCACAGGACGCATTCCGACCCAGTCTGTTGCCTCCAGATGAACAGGACAATGTTTCTCCGTTCCAACCCAGCCAGTTGGCTGGCCGATGAACGGGACGCCGTTGCTGCCGTCTGTTGCCTCTCCATGTACACGAGCCCTGGCCATCCGTATGCGCGAGTACGCATTCGAGACCCCGCATGTATGTACGTACGTGGCTGTATTTTTTGCCATGTGGATGTACGTATATGTACAGGATTTAGACGGGACTGCGTGAACTACTACGTCGGGTGCTCTACTACGACACGTGCCGCTAATTACTCGGCCACGGTTCATACTTGCAGAGAGACCGATCGACCAGTACGTACGTACACGTTCGCGACCAGACAGACAACGCAAGTACGCTTCGACCGGATGGGTCCCAGCTATCAGGGAGGATAAGGACACTTTCCTTGCGTGCGAAGATATAGCTGTTGGGTCCCAGATGTGAGGGGAGGAATCATTTTTTATTTTGCGAGTAATAAGGAAGCACTTTCTTGTGTTCAAAGATGTAGCTGGTGGGTCCAGCTGTCAGCCTCACCGACTAAAGTCCTCTCCCGATGACTGTCGTTCGTTGACCCCGTTGACCACGCCGCGCCGAGAGCATCAAGGCGGTGGACGACAGCAAGTGTTGGGGAACGTAGCATGCAATTTCAAAAAAAATTCCTACGCACATGCAAGATCTATCTTGGAGGTGCATAGCAACGAGAAGGGGAGAGTGTGTCCACGTACCCTCGTAGACCAAAAGCAGAAGCATTAGTTTAACACGGTTGATGTAGTCGAACATCTTTGCGATCCAACTGATCAAGTACTGAACGTACGGCACCTCCGAGTTCAGCACACGTTCAGCTCGATGACGTCACTCAAACTCTTGATCCAACAAAGTGTTGAGGGAGAGTTTCATCAGCACGACGGTGTGGTGATGTGATCTGTGCAGGGCTTCGCCTAAGCACTATGACAATATGACTGGAGGAGTAAACCGTGGAGGGAGACGCCGCACACGGCTTGGAACAATTGGTGCGTTTCCAAGGGGTGCCCTACCCACGTATATAAAGGAGGAGAGGGAGAAGGCCGGCCCTAGGGGGCGCGCCATGGGGGGGGGGAACCGACTTGGACTCCTAGTCCTAGTCGGCCCCCCTTCCTTCTAACGGAGGGGGAAGGGGGAAGGAGAGGAGAGGGAGAAGGAAATGGGGCCGCACCCCCTCCCCTTGTCCTATTCGGACTCCCCTTGGGGGAGGGGGGAGGGCGCGCCACCCCCTTGTGGGCTGCCCTCTCTCTCCCCTATGGCCTATGAGGCCCAATACTTTCCCTGGGGGGTTCCGGTAACCTCCCAGTACTCCAAAAAATACCCGAAACATTCCGGAACTATTCCGACGTCCTTTATTTCTTTACCTCTCGACCATTTCAAGACTCCTCGTCATGTCCGTGATCTCATCCGGGACTCCGAACAATCTTCGGTCACCAAAACACATAACTCATAATACAAATCGTCATCGAATGTTAAGCGTGCGGACCCTACGGGTTTGAGAACTATGTAGACATGACCGAGACACATCTCCGGTCAATAACCAACAGCGGAACCTGGATGCTCATATTGGTTCCCACATATTCTACGAAGATCTTAATCGGTCAAACCGCAATGACAACTTACGTTATTCCCTTTGTCATCGGTATGTTTACTTGCCCGAGATTCGATTGTCGGTATCTTCATACCTAGTTCAATCTCGTTACCGGCAAGTCTCTTTACTCATTCCGTAATGCAACATCCTATAACTAACTCATTAGTCACATTGCTTGCAAGGCTTATCATGATGTGCATTACCGAGAGGGCCCAGAGATACCTCTCCGATACTCGGAGTGACAAATCCTAATCTTGATCTATGCCAACCCAACAAACACCTTCGGAGACACCTGTAGAGCATCTTTATAATCACACAATTACGTTGAGACGTTTGATAGCACACAAGGTGTTCCTTCAGTATTCGGGAGTTGCATAACCTCATAGTCAACGGAATATGTACAAGTCATGAAGAAAGCAATAGCAATAAAACTTAACGATCATTATGCTAAGCTAACGGATGGGTCTTGTCCATCACATCATTCTCCTAATGATGTGATCCCGTTCATCAAATGACAACACATGTCTATGGTCAGGAAACTTAACCATCTTTGATTAATGAGCTAGTCAAGTAGAGGCATACTAGGGACACTTTGTTTTGTCTATGTATTCACATATGTATCAAGTTTCCGGTTAATACAATTCTAGCATGAATAATAAACATTTATCATGATATAAGGAAATATAAATAACAACTTAATTATTGCCTCTAGGGCATATTTCCTTCAGTCCCACTTGCACTAGAGTCAATAATCTAGATTACATTGTAATGATTCTAACACCCATGGAGTCTTGGTGCTGATCATGTTTTGCTCGTGGAAGAGGCTTAGTCAACGGGTCTGCAACATTCAGATCCGTATGTATTTTGCAAATCTGTGTGTCTCCCTCCTTGACTTGATCACGGATGGAGTTGAAGCGTCTCTTAATGTGTTTGGTTCTCTTGTGAAATCTGGATTCCTTTGCTAAGGCAATTGCTCTAGTATTGTGACAAAAGATTTTCATTGGACCCGATGCACTAGGTATTACACCTAGATCGGATATGAACTCCTTCATCCAAACTCCTTCATTTGCTGCTTCCGAAGCAGCTATGTACTCCGCTTCACACGTAGATCCCGCTATGACGCTTTGCTTGGAACTGTACCAACTGACACCTCCACCGTTCAATATAAATACGTATCTGGTTTGTGACTTAGAGTCATCCGGATCAGTGTCAAAGCTAGCATTGACGTAACCATTTACGATGAGTTCTTTGTCACCCCCATAAACGAGAAACATATCCTTAGTCCTTTTAAGGTATTTCAGGATGTTCCTGACCGCTGTCCAGTGATCCACTCCTGGATTACTTTGGTACCTCCCTGCTAAACTTATAGCAAGGCACACATCAGGTCTAGTACACAACATTGCATACATGATAGAACCTATGGCTGAGGCATAGGGAATGACTTTCATTTTCTCTCTATCTTCTGTGGCCCGGCATTGAGTCTGACTCAATTTCACACCTTGTAACACATGCAAGAACCCTTTCTTTGACTGATCCATTTTGAACTTCTTCAAAACTTTATCAAGGTATGTGCTTTATGAAAGTCCAATTAAGCGTCTTGATCTATCTCTGTAGATCTTGATGCCCAATATATAAGCAGCTTCACCGAGGACTTTCATTGAAAAATTCTTATTCAAGTATCCTTTTATGCTATCCAGAAATTCTATATCATTTCCAATCAACAATATGTCATCCACATATAAAATTAGAAATGCTACAGAGCTCCCACTCACTTTCTTGTAAATACAGGCTTCTCCGAAAGTCCATATAAAACCATATGCTTTGATCACACTATCAAAGCGTATATTCCAACTCCGAGAGGTTTGCACCCGTCCATAAATGGATCGCTGGAGCTTGCACACTTTGTTAGCACCTTTAGGATCGACAAAACTTTCTAGTTGCATCATATACAACTCTTCTTTTAGAAATCCATTAAGGAATGCAGTTTTGATGTCCATTTGCCAGATTTCATAATCATAAAATGCGGCAATTGCTAACATGATTCGGACAGACTTAAGCATCGCTACGGGTGAGAATGTCTCATCGTAGTCAACTCCTTGAACTTGTCGAAAACCTTTCACAACAAGTCGAGCTTTGTAGACAGTAACATTACCATCAGCATCAGTCTTCTTCTTGAAGATCCATTTATTCTCTATGGCTTGCCGATCATCGGGCAAGTCAACCAAAGTCCATACTTTGTTCTCATACATGGATCCCACCTCAGATTTCATGGCCTCAAGCCATTTTGCGGAATTTGGGCTCATCATCGCTTCCTCATAGTTCGTAGGTTCGTCATGGTCTAGTAACATGACTTCCAGAACATGATTACCGTACCACTCCAGCGCGGAACATACTCTGGTTGACCTATGAGGTTCGGTAGTAACTTGATCTGAAGTTTTATGATCATCATCATTAGCTTCCTCACTAATTGGTGTAGGCATCACTGGAACTGATTTCTGTGATGAACTACTTTCCAATTCAAGAGAAGGTACAATTACCTCATCAAGTTCTACTTTCCTCCCACCCACTTCTTTCGAGAGAAACTCCTTCTCTAGAAAGGATCCATTCTTAGCAACAAAGATCTTGCCTTCGGATATGTGATAGAAGGTGTACCCAATAGTTTCTTTTGGGTATGCTATGAAGACGCACTTCTCCGATTTGGGTTTGAGCTTATCAGGCTGAAGCTTTTCACAAAAGCATTGCAACTCCAACCTTTAAGAAACGACATCTTAGGTTTCTTGCCAAACCATAGTTCATACGGTGTCATCTCAATGAATTTAGATGGTGCCCTATTTAACGTGAATGAGCTATCTCTAATGCATAACCCAAAAACGATAGTGGTAAATCGGTAAGAGACATCATAGATCGCACCATATCTAATAAAGTACGGTTACGATGTTCAGACACACCATTACGCTGTGGTGTTCTAGGTGGCGTGAGTTGCGAAACTATTGCACATTGTTTTAAATGAAGGCCAAAGTCGTAACTAAATATTCGCCCCCACGATCAGATCGTAGAAACTTTATTTTCTTGTTACGATGATTCTCCACTTCACTCTGAAATTCTTTGAACTTTTCAAATGTTTCAGACTTGTGTTTCATTAAGTAGATATACCCATATCTGCTCAAATCATCTGTGAAGGTCAGAAAATAACGATACCTGCCGCGAGCCTCAACACTCGTCGGACCGCATACATCAGTATGTATTATTTCCAATAAGACAGTAGCTCGCTCCATTGTTCCGGAGAACGGAGTCTTAGTCATCTTGCCCATGAGGCATGGTTCGCAAGCATCAAATGATTCATAATCAAGTGATTCCGAAAGCCATCTGTATGGAGTTTCTTCATGCGCTTTACACCAATATGACCTAAACGGCAATGCCACAAATATGTTGCACTATCATTATCAACTTTGCATCTTTTGGCATCAATGTTATGAATATGTGTATCACTAGATCGAGATTCAACAAAAATAGACCACTCGTCAAGGCTACATGACCATAAAAGATATTACTCATATAAATAGAACAACCATTATTCTCTGATTTAAATGAATAATCATCTCGCATCAAACAAGATCCAGATATAATGTTCATGCTCAACACTGGCACTAAATAACAATTATTCAGCTCTAAAACTAATCCCAGAGGTAGGTGTAGAGGTAGCGTGCCGACGGCGATCACATCGACCTTGGAACCATTCCCGACGCGCATCGTCACCTCGTCCTTAGCCAATCTTCATTTAGTCCGTAGCCCCTGTTTCGAGTTGCAAATATGAGCAACAGAACCAGTATCAAATACCCAGGCACTACTACAAGCATTAGTAAGGTACACATCAATAACATGTATATCAAATATACCTTTGTTCACTTTGCCATCCTTCTTATCCACCAAATACTTTGGGCAGTTCTGCTTCCAGTGTCCAGTCCCTTTGTAGTAGAAGCACTCAGTTTCAGGCTTAGGTCCAGACTTGGGCTTCTTCCCGGGAGTGGCTGTCGGATTTCGGGTTCCACAGACCCTTGAGAGGTTCGAACTCTGGGGTGCGCACGAAGAACACTAACTCCCCAGCATGCACACTCAGCGATTCCACGACCTAGCTCGATGAATCCAAAGAACAAGAGACACTGGGGTTTATACTGGTTCGGGCCACCGTGTGGTGTAATACCCTACTCTAGTGTTGTGGTGGATTGCCTCGGAGGGCTGAGGATGAACTAGTACAGTGGATGAACAACCTCAGGAGGAGAGGTGTTCTTGAGCTCGAAGAGCTGGTGAGGGGGTAGGGTGATCTAAATGATCCGCCCCCTCTACGGTGGTGGCTAAGTCCTATTTATAGTGGCCTTGGCCCTCTTCCCAAATGTAGGCGGGAAGGGATCCCACAACGGCCAAGTTTGAAGGGAGACAACTAGTACAAGCTATCCTGACAAAAGTAGTCTTCGCCTGCCAAAGGCTCTGGTGGTGACGCCGTCGTGGGCTCCGCAATGACCTCCGTCCTGGCATCCTGCTGGTCTTTGTCTCGTCGCATCAATAAGGAAACCTTTGCTTGATTCCTCGAGACTCCGCGCCCGCGCCTTGCCTCCTTGGCGCCAAAGGGGAAACTGGTACACTGCGCCCGTTGGCGCCCGCCTGGCCTTGATCGTCATGGCTCACATCACGCAAACCTCGCGAGGTGCTCCTTGCATAGATATCTCCGCTCCTCAGGAGCTTGCCTGGTGTGGCCGCCCCCAGGGAGGTCTTGGTGCCGTTTGCCACGTGAGGCTTGGTTCCTCGCGAGGGTCTTGAGCTGTTGCTGCTGAAGCTGGGCCGTACCGGGCCGTTGATGAAGCCACGCCTTGGGCCGCAGGCAGGCAAGTCTGGGTACCCCCATTCCCAGGACGCCGACAGTAGCCCCTGGGCCCAAGGCGTGCTCGGACTTGGCTTCGAGGCGAAGCCAAAGAGCAAGTGCGGAGCGCCACGGGCCCCAACAGCCTGTGGCCTCGGTCGATGCGTGGTGATTGATGGGACGTGGGTGCCTCCGCTTCCCCACGCTGCCTCTGCAACCGCCCTTGACTTGACGAGACCCCGCTGCATGTAGAGAAAAACCATCATTATGCGCGATCATGGAGGCCAGCGGTTGGCCTCCTTCTGGCTATAAATGAGGGGGGGGGGGGTGAAGCCCCCGTTGCTCATCTCCTTCTCCTCGCCGCCTGCTCCTTCTTCTTCTTCCTCGCTTTCGCCGTATTGCCACAGCCCCGATGGCACCAACGAAGAGGTTCTCAGCCACGCAGAAGGGGAAGGCTCGCCAGGAGGGGCCCGGCTCGCCACCTCCCAAGAGGGGGCGGGGTCGCCCCCACAAGCACGCCGCAACCCCCGCTGTGGCTCCCCGGGGGAACGGGCGTACTCCATCGGGGACCGGCGTCGTCCTCGGTGGCCGCAGCGGCGTCTCCTCCCACGGCGGGAGCCGCTCGAGGCGAATCAGCCCTTGCGCCGAAGGGAGGCGCGCCGTGGTCGCCCAGCCTCCTCGGCCACGCTTCCACTCGGCAGAGGTGCTGCCAGAGTTCGTCATGTGGTCAGAGAGTCCCACTGGCACTTGGCTTCAGCTTCCGTGCTCCTTTGCCGGCGAGCTGCCGGTCGCGGGTCCTGGCGGCCTCTGGCTGCAGGCCGATGGTTGCTGCAGCAAGGCCTCTTGGGTCACGGTGGAGGTCTCCGCCGCATGCAATGTGGCCCTGGCCCGTGGCTGGCAGGCATTCGCCCATGCGCGCGGCCTGAGCAGGAGGTGCACCCTCCACTTCAAGTACGACGGCGTAGCGATCCTCTTCGTGAGGGTGTTTGGGGAAGATGGCCGTCGCGCAGGCTGCTGCCCCGAAGACAGCGACAGTGAGCTCGGCCTTGGCGACGGTCGTGGTGGTGCCGAGGGCGAGATTGCCCTTGGTGACGGCCGCGACTCGTCCAACGGTGGCAGCTCCTCCGCCAGCGAGAGCACCAGCAGCGGCGGTTACGACCAGCCGCCTCACCGCCGCACTCGCTTTAAGGACGGCGACGGGTCGTCCCGCCGTCACGCGGCAGTGAAGCACGAGGAGGGCTCGGACTGAGCTGGGCTCGGGAGCTGCTGCGGTCGTGCGAGCTGCTTTTGTTTAACCTTCCTTTTCTTCCTGCATTTGAAAAAAGTAGATGGCCCTGCTGGGGCATGTAATGAATTGTGGTACTTATGCCGCTATGCTATGTTTATTGCTCTTGTGTTATGCTATTATATGCGTGCTCCACATAGATGTAGAAGGATAACTTAGCTTGATGCGCTTGGGGTAGCTTCCCGTCTTGCGAGGGCGCACCTCGTGGCATCTGGTGAGGCCTCTTTGCTGCCGGCTCGGGAGGCATCATGAAGCTGCAGATTTTGTTTAGGAAATCCTTGTGCGAGCCCTCTCGCATGGGCTAATCATGGCTTAACGCACCACGTCGCGGTACCCGGGGGGCACGGACTTAAGAGGGTGCGCCAATCACGAGCTCATTCGAGGGCGCCTCGCGAAGATCAAGGGAGTTGAAGCTCTAGGGCAATAGGGCTTTGGCGAGGTGTGTCCGTCCGCGGTCCAGGTTAGCCCAGCGCACGCACACACCTGCCCAGCCCCCGCGCGAGGCGCACAAGGGAGAGCGTTGGGCAACTGCCGCCCTCCCTTACGCAAGACAAAGAAGCAAGCAAGGAAAAAGAGGGACACTCAACCAAGCAATCGAGAAACGCCAGAACTCCAAACTTCATTAATAGGTTGCAAACTAGCTACAGAAAGCAAATGAGCAGCCGCGTCCAGCACCTAATCTAGTCTTCTCACCAGCGCGGAGCTAAGTGCTGCCACTAGGACGTGGGAGGGAGCCCCCGAGGCCCGAGGGCGGCACTCCAGAGACTCCGGGGTGTGTACAACCCCACTCATTATTACGTGAGAGTGTCATGAGCGGGGACCTTCACAGGCACGAGGCCTTGCTTCATGGGTAGAGCTTCCGGAGGTGCTGGATGTTCCAGGCGTTCTGGATGGGGACCCCGTCCTGCGTCTCCAGGCGCGCGGCGCCAGGCCTGGAGACACGGGCAATCCTGAACGGGCCCTCCCACATGGGCGAGAGCTTATGCAGCCCCTCCCGGGAGAGCACCCTGAAAGCACAAGTGCTCCCTGGGTGGTTTTGGTAATTAATGTCAACATATCTCTTGTTGGACTAATGTTTTTATCTAGAATATTTTAGACAAGTTCAACAGATGGAGTGGCGTGGACAAGAGAATGTGGAACCCCTTCAAGATGCTAAGGACAAAGGATTGACTCAAGCTCAAAAGCTAAGACTCTACATTTTACTTTTAGTGATCCAAGATCACATTGAGTCCATAGGAAAAGCCAATACTATTAAAAGGGAATGAGGTGTTGCTTAATGGCTTGCTTGCTCAAAATGCTTAGTGATATGCTCCAAAAACCCTCAACCACTTTCTCATATCCACATATGTCCCAAACCAAAAGTCAAACTCGGCGCCATCGAGTTAACTTGACATAGCCACTGCCACAAACCCTAGTCAATTTGGTCTCACCGATGGGATCCCGGTCTCACCAAGATGGGCTTGCAAACTCTCTGGTTCCTGTTGCAATAATTTCGAACCAACCGAGATTTGTAATCGGTCTCACCGAGTTTGCTTGACCAACTCTCTGGTTAGCTCATTACCAAAATCGGTCCCACCGAGTTTGTGTAATCGGTCAAACCGAGATGAGGTTTTACCCTAACCCTAGCACATAGGTCCCACCAAGTTGATCACATCGGTCCCACTGAAATGCCTAACGGTCACATTATGAACAAAATCGGTCCGACCAAGTTTTCTGATTCGGTCTCACCGAGTTTGGTGAATTGTGTGTAATGGTTAGATTTTGTGTGGAGGCTATATATACCCCTCCACCCACTCTTCACTCGTGAGGAGAGCCATCAGAACATGCCTACACTTCCAACATACATTTTCCGAGAGAGAACCACCTACTCATGTGTTGTGGTCAAGATATTCCATTCCAACCACATAAATCTTGATCTCTAGCCTTCTCCAACTTGGTTTCCACTCAAGTCATCTTTCCACCAAATCCAAATCTATGTGAGAGAGAGTTGAGTGTTGGGGAGACTATCATTTGAAGCACAAGAGCAAGGAGTTCATCATCAACACACCATCTATTACCTTTTGGAGAGTGGTGTCTCCTAGATTGGTTAGGTGTCACTTGGGAGCCTCCGTCAAGATTGTGGAGTTGAACCAAGGAGTTTGTACGGGCAAGGAGATCACCTACTTCGTGAAGATCTACCCTAGTGAGGCAAGTCCTTCGGGGGCGATGGCCATGGTAGGATAGACAAGGTTGCTTCTTCATGGACCCTTCGTGGGTGGAGCCCTCCGTGGACTCGCGCAACCGTTACCCTTCGTGGGTTGAAGTCTCCATCAATGTGGATGTACGATAGCACCACCTATCGGAACCACGCCAAAAATCTCCGTGTCTTCAATTGCGTTTGCACACTCCAATCCTATCCCTTTACATTCTCGCAAATTGCATGCTTTACTTTCCACTGCTCATATACTCTTGGCATGCTTGCTTGATATGTATTGTGAATGTTTAAACATGTGCTAAAACTCCACCTTAACTTGAAGAAACGAAAAACTGCTACTTTTCTTTGCTAAGAGTCTATTCACCCCCCTATAGACACCTCTTCTCGATCCTTTCAATTGGTATCAGAACATTGGTCTCCATTGCTTTGGTTTAATCACCTTTGGAGGAAGATGGATGAGTCTACGTTGGGGAGTCTTAGACGTAGAGTGCCTATGCTTGATGGATAGTACTTTCATGAGTGAAAAAATGAGATGCTTGTGATTTTCAGTGAATATCATTTGAGCAAGTATATTACTAGCCCTTGTGCACCTCATGTTGATCCTATGCATCCTACCCTTGATGAGTCCATTGACATGATCCGCAACCTTAGAACTGTTAATCTTATCACTAGAGGTTTGCCTAGAAACTTGATTGGTTGCTTGCCTACTCTTGATTGTGCCTACACTATATGGAGATTTCTTGAGGAACGATTTCCAAGCTATTCCTTGAAAAACTTAGATGAGATTCTTCACAAGTCTATTGCTTTGACTAAGATGAGTCCAAATGATCCCAAGTATGGTGATTGCTTGTTTGAGCTTTGTGACCTTATGCATGCCAAAGGAGATGTTGGAATCATTAGCAATATCATCTCCGAAGTCATTAGAATCCATAAAGATGCACATTGTCATGGTCATAAAACTAATGAATCACTCTCTCTAGGAATCGATCCATCACAAGACGATGTTGAACACGGATACTATGATGAGGATGATGATAGTGACTTTGATCTCGATGAGTCTATGAGACACTTTGGTCTTATGGCTAATCTTCGCGGCTACATGGCTAGAGGAAAGGAATGGGTCCTTGATAGTGGATGTACCGATTATATGACCGGAGATAAGGACATGTTTCGTGAGCTTGCTGAAAACGACGGCCCTCAAAAGTATGTCACCTTTGGTGATAACTCAAAGGGTAAGGTGGTTGGCCTTGGTAAGGTGGCCATCTCACATGATAGCTCCATACAAAATGTTATGCTCGTTGAATCTCTTGGCTATAATCTACTTTCTGTATCTAGACTTGCTGATTTTGGCTTCAATGTCCTATTCACTGAAGTAGATTGCCAAGTGTTTCGTAGAGATAACCATAATATGGTCTTTACCGGTATATGTAGAGGTGATCTATACATTGTTGATTTCACTAAAAAGGCTCAACCTAAAACTTGCTTTATTGCTAAATCTTCTAAAGGTTGGTTGTGACATAGAAGGTTAGGCCATGTGGGCATGCGAAATCTTGATAAGCTTATTAAAGGTAATCATATCCTTGGAGTGAAAGATGTTATATTTGACAAGGATAGATTATGTAGTGCTTGTCAAGCAGAAAAACAAGTTGGAGGAAGTCACCCCATGAAGAACATCATGACCACGAGAAGACCGCTCGAGCTACTTCATATGGATCTCTTCGGTCCCTATGCCTACAAGAGTCTCGGTGGAAACTCATTTGGTCTAGTCATAGTCGATGATTATTCAAGATTTACGTGAGTCTTCTTTCTTGATGATAAATCGTAGGTCCAAAAGATCTTCAAGAACTTCACTAGGAAGGCCCAAAATTAATTTGAAGTGAAGATCAATAAGGTTCGCAGAGACAACGGAACGGAGTTCAAGGACGCAAATGTGGATACCTTTCTTGAGGAAGAAGGGATTTCACACGAGTTCTCGGCTACGTACACACCTCAACAGAATGGAGTTGTTGAGAGGAAGAACCGAACTCTTATTGAGATGGCAAGAACGATGCTTGATGAGTACAAGACGCCAAAACACTTTTGGGCAGAAGCGGTTGAGACGGCTTGTCATGCAACAAATCGCTTGTATCTTCACAAGCTACTCGGCAAGACGGCATACGAGCTTCTCACCAGTAACAAACCCCAAGTTGGATACTTTCGAGTATTTGGCTCAAAGTGTTACATTCTTGATAAGCATCGTTGTTCCAAATTTGCTCCCAAATATCATGAGGGTTTCCTACTTGGTTATGGCTCAAACTCTCACTCCTATCGTGTCTACAATAATTTCACCCGAAAGGTTGAAGAGACGGTAGATGTGAAGTTTGATGAATCTAAGGGCTCGCAAGTAGAGCAATTGCCAATTGATGTAGGAGACAAAGACCCTTCGAAAGCGATTCAATAATTTTCTACTGGCAAGATCCGTCCAACGGAGGTGAAGGAGAGTACCTCGTTCGTCCAAGTGGAAGCTTCTACCTCATGACAAGGTGAACCAAGAATTGACACAAAAGCATCCACAAGTGGGACACACCAAGATGAAGAAAATGAGGAAGTCCACCAAGATGAACCTCATCAACCTCCTTCTCCACCACGACAAGAGAAGGACAACGTCAACAATGAAGAAGGCCAAGAAGAAGGACAAGATGATGAAGAAAATGTTCCACCCCGACAGAAGTAAAATCTCTCATGAGTTCGAGCAAGAGTCTCAAGAGACCATCCCGTCGAACAAATCTTCAATGATATCCAAACTGGGAGAATCACTCGCTCTAAAACTCGTTTGGCTAACTTTTGTGAACATTATTCATTCATCTCTTGCATTGAACATATGAAGGTTGCAGAAGCATTGGAAGATCCAGATTGGATAAATGCCATGCATGAAGAGCTACACAACTTTGAGAGAAACCAAGTGTGGACATTGGTCGAGAAGCCCGACAACAACCACAACATCATTGGTACAAAATGGGTGTTTCGCAACAAGCAAGACAAAGATGGTCAAGTCGTCCGCAATAAAGCACGTCTCGTCGCCCAAGGCTATACTCAAGTCGAAGGTATGGACTATGGTGAGACATACGCCCCAGTTGCTAGACTTGAGTCCATCGCATCTTACTTGCCTATGCTAATCACCATGATATCACCTTGTACCAAATGGATATTAAAAGTGCTTTTTTAAATGGTGAAATCGAGGAGGAAGTTTATGTTAAGCAACCTCCCGGCTTTGTCAATCCTAAGAAACCAAACCATGTCTACAAACTTCACAAAGCTCTTTATGGTCTTAAACAAGCTCCTAGAGCATGGTACAAATGCTTGACCAAGTTCCTTATTGAGAAAGGCTTTGAGATTGGAAAGATATATTCTACTATTTTTACTAAAAGGGTTAATGGTGAATTATTTGTGTGCCAAATTTATGTTGATGATATCATATTTGGTTCAACTAACCCTCATTTTAGTGAAAAGTTTGGGAAGCTAATGTCGAAGAAGTTTGGCAGACGCTTTAAGCCGCCTGGGTTCCCAACGTAAACCAGTTCCACCTAATGTTTTCCTGGACGTTTTGCATAATCCGTCCGTCAAGCTCCATGGCGAAGAGGATTTGGCTGTTCCTGATCCGGAGGCTCAATTGGTGGCAGCCCTACGTATTATCCCGGATTGGACGGTTCCGTATCTGGCGTATATAAACCGGGGCGAGTTACGAGAGGATGAAACTTTGGCCAGACAGATAACCCGGCGGTCCAAGTCCATGACTATTATCAATGGATAGTTACATCATTGCAGTGTGACAGGGGTGTTTCAACGATGTGTATCTCCTGAGGAAGGCTGTGATATTTTGCGTGAGATCCACAAAGGAGATTGTGGGCACCACGCCGGTTCAAAATCTTTGGTGGCCAAGGCGTTTCATCACGATTTTTATTGGTTGACAGCTCATGCTGATGCCGAGGACTTGGTTAAAAGATGTGATGGATGTCAAAAATTCTCACAGCGTGTTCATGTACCAGCTCAAGAATTGAGGATGATTCCAATCACCTGGCTGTTTGCAACTTGGGGGCTGGATATGGTTGGGCCTTTCAAGAGGTCCAAGGACAAGAAGACCCAACTTTTGGTGGCAGTTGATAAGTTCACAAAATGGGTGGAGGCAGAGCCAGTTAGTAAGTGTGATGCAGCCATGGCAGTTCAATTCATCGAAAAGGTGATATTCCGGTTTGGCTTTCCACACATCATTATAACAGACAATGGTACCAATCTGTCAAAGGGTGCCATGAAGGAGTTCTGTCAACGGGAGCACATCTGGCTTGACGTGTCATCAGTGGCTCACCCCCAGTCTAATGGTCAAGCGGAGAGGGCCAATCAAGAGATCTTGAGAGGCATCAAACCCCGGCTTATGGTTCCTTTGCAACGGACGTCGGGTTGTTGGGTTGAGGAGTTACCTTCAGTATTATGGAGCATCAATACCACACCCAACAGATCAACAGGCTACACACCGTTCTTCATGGTTTATGGAGCGGAAGCAGTTCTTCCTAGTGACATCCGTCATGACTCGCCTCGTGTAGCGGCATATGTTGAAGCGGATAACGAGAAGGCACGGCAGGAAGCTCTTGACCTGTTAGATGAGGAGCGTGACATGGCGGCGGCCCGTTCGGCGATTTATCAGCAAGATCTGCGTCGTTATCATAGCCGCCGGGTTAGAACCAGAACCTTTCAAGAAGGAGATTTGGTGCTTCGACTCATCCAGGATCAGACGGATATGCACAAGCTATCCCCCCCTTGGGAAGGGCCTTTTGTGGTCAACAAGGATTTGCACAATGGGTCGTACTACCTAATCAATGTTCGAGAGCGCAAAGACTCACGTAAATCGGAGGAGGAGACCAATCGGCCGTGGAATATTGCTCATCTTCGGCCCTACTATACTTGAGTTGCAGGCTCTGCTTATGTACATATTATGACATTGTATATATTATGATCAATATAATAAACCGGAACGTCGGCTAAAGCGGGGTATCTGTTGTTTTTTTTACATCACGTGTGGTTACATGGAGCTTACAAAGCGGCATCCGGTTTACCCCTTGATTTAGCTTTTTAAAGCTTGATATCACATCACTTGGGGGCTTGGTCGTATCCGAACCATAGCTACACCTTTTGATCGGCGCAATGCCACAACATCACTTGGGGGCTTGGTCGTATCCGAACCATAGCTACACCTTTTGATCAGCGTAATGCCACAACATCAATTGGGAGCATGGTCGAACCCGAACCATGACTACGCCTCTTGATCGACGTAAATCCACAGAATCACTTGGGGGCTTGGTCGTATCCGAACCATAGCCACGCCTCTTGATCGGCGTAATGCCACAACATCACTTGGGAGCATGGTCGAACCCGAACCATGACTACGCCTCTTGATAGGCGTAAAGCCACGGAATCACTTGGGGGCTTGGTCGAACCCGAACCATAGCAATGCCTTTTGATCGGCGTAATGCCACATCATCATTTGGGGGCTTGGTCGAACCCGAACCATAGCAACACCTCTTGATCAAATTTGGGGCCTGGCAGCCCGTGAAAAGCCTCGACTACAATGGTTTTATTTGCCTTTTGCTAAGTTTCTTTTCCTTTTGCTAAGATTTGTGATGTTTTCAAACCAGTGTTTATCAACCCGGTTGGGCTGTCAACTACAAGTTGTCAGTACATGACCAAGTTATAATCCGGAGACTATCAGCCCGGTCTGGTTTTGACTCATAGTCACCAGTATGGAATAAGCCGGTGTTTATTTAACCCGGCCTGGAGTTAACTATAAGTTGCCAGGATGATCATCCGGTGTTTATCATAACCCGGCATCACTTATTATATACCAGCATAACATGGTTTGAGTTATCAATACTCAGTATTTGGGTCGTCACCCTTATTACAAGAATGTTGGTAAACCAACAAAGTGATTTCAATATCACATGTATGATATGTTTCATATTTCATTATTTAAAGCTATGGTTATCAACCTTGGCTATATATTGGGCATTATGACCCGTTCGGCGGTAAACCGCCAGGACAGTTTTCACTTTGTTTTATGCAGAAACAGGGCTATATAAAACCAATAAAGATCATAAGCAAACATAGCATGACGGATTAACAATATTGTGTGCAACAAGTATGCACGATGGCATATCAGATCAACTATTCAAGCTAGCCTATTACAAGGCGTTTCGACTGCCCAAAAGAATGATTGTTTTTCACAAGGATGATAATAGGCACAAGTTAAACCCGCTTCCGAATTATGATTCTGCCTCAGGTTGATGTGAAGGTTGCGGATCTTCCTGCGCTGGTTCATCCTCCTTCTCTCCACCCAGTGGCTGGAAGTCAATAGTTATCCAATCAATTCCTGATAAGGCTTGAAAGATAGCTTCGTCATGTATAAGATCAGACGGTTCAACATCAGGAGTGTAAGTGTGCTTACGGATCGGCGGGATCAGATTTTCCATGTCATAAGTTGGAGCACTTATTCGCTTGCCGCTGGCATCATATACATTCTGGTAAACTGACAAGTTAGTATCTTCAGCCAACTTACTTGCCAGTGGTCGCATCTCTCTTGTGATAGCCCGGAGATCGTCATTGTTAAATTCTGAACCGTCCTCTTTTTGGCTTGGGTAACCATTTCCAACGTCTTCCGGATCAAGGTCAGAGATCCAGGCCTTGGCGCGCGTCAGTGCAGTAAGGGCACCGGACCTAGCAGCGGATTTTTTCAATTCCACAATCTGGGCAGGCATCATAGACAATTTTCCAGTGTTTCCTTGATTAGCGATGGGGGCGGATGGTTATTGGAAGCTGTGCAGATGGCTCGTTGCGCGCCGGTATAAAGCTGCTCTACCAAAGTATAGACGACCTTCAATTTTTTGCGCATATCTGCGCCAAGATGAGTAACACGGCTACCTGCAAAAGGATCAAATTATTATTAAACCGGGAGTTTTTATAACTGGTGTTGTTACATATTGGTGAAGAGATTGTTACCAAAGATGGCAGAGGTCATGGCATCAATCTGCCGCTTCAGGCTGCTCAGCTCTTCTGTGGCCGGTTTAAGGGCGTTTTCCGCATCTTCTGCCCGCTTTAACAAGGTGGCTTTTTCAGTTTCCCAATCTGCCCGTTCGCCTTTGAAGAATTCCTTCAGGTGCTCCATGGTTGTTAAAGCGGTGGTCAGCTCGCTCTTAACTTTGCAAGTTTCGTCTATCTGAGACTTGATGTTTCCTTGGAGATCAGTGATTTGGGAGTCTTTTTTGGACAACTCAGCCTGCAAAATACAGATAATAAGTTAGCATTACAACATTGAAGTCCCAACCACATAACAAGTTATCTACTTGACACTTGGGGGCTAATGCGGATTGCTTCTTATCAGCTATTAATTTAAAGTCTCAAGCACATAACAAGTTATCTACTTGACACTTGGGGGCTAATGCGTATTCGTTCAGATTCAGATGGATTGTCATCATTATAAGAGGTGAGATTAATAGGATGTACCAGTTCATTCTAAAAAGATATAAGCCGGTTCATGGGGGCTACACCAGCAAAATGCAAATATCAATTCAAGACCCGGTTCAAACCAATGTTATGAACCGGCCCTTGGGGGCTACTGGAGTTGATACATTAGACCAGTTCTAACAAAAGGACTATTGGAATATTTATGCAAAGGGAAAGTGACATTTATCTCGTACCGCTCCTTCATTAGGCCTACTAAACCGGCTTCAAAGTCACGGCTGGTATACAGGCGGTTTAAAAAACCAGAATGAAGGTCTTGAGCGCTGAGGTTGGTATAGTTGGATAACTCGGATTTCCCTTTCCCTTTGTCCATAGCAGAAATTTCTTCTTTGGCGCTATGCTTTGATAAACGACAGGACGACCAGGGGAGCTGAAACCAAGGCCAGTTACGACAACATCATCGTCCGTAGTCTTGGCAGGGCTTGGCGGTTTATCGGATGCTTTAGCCGGACTCGGCGGATCAACAGTTGGACTTGGTAGATCAGCTAACTGGCTTGTTGGATTATTCTCTATCGGTTCAGCAAGCGTGTCGGTTGCTTGAGGTTTCGGATTATCAATAACAATATTAGCCTCCGGGTCAATATCCTCTGGGGTTTTCTCCAGCTCAGTAGCCGGTTCATGGTCGGTTGGCCTATTCAATCTAGTCTTCTTGCTTGGTCTGGCTTTAGCACTGAAAAAGAGCAGATGCGAAGATTAGTATGATAATATAATACAAGACCAAAAAGTTAAAAGTATGTTTTATTTACCCAGGGACGGTTTTTAGAGGAGGAAGTTGTGTCGCTGACGACTCACCGGAAGATGAATGGGAGGTTCCCTGATAATTTGAGTCAGAAGGATTAAGAGGATATCGGATGTAACCCGCCTTAGGGTAAAGGGTGTCAGGAGTATAAGCAACCTCTTGGCGGCGTTTGCGAACCGGCGAATTTGGTAAATCGGAGGAGGTCACCACTTGGCCGTTGTGCCGAGTTGTGCGGCAAGCTTCATGCTGCTGCGTCTTTAAAAGAAAGTGTGGGTCCAAATAAGAAAGAGGGCATGAAAATTTTACTTTACGAATAGCTCGACGGATTCTTGGTACTGGCACAGGATCAGAATCAGAAGAAAGAATAGTTACCTCATCAGCATGGCTGGCTTCCGCCTTATCCTGATAATGATCATTGTCAATAAGGTGTATAAAAAATGAACCGAGAGAGTCAAGTTCTACCTCTGAATCTGGATACTCCAGATCATCATTAATAATGGGCTCGGACAGTTCAACGTTCCTTCTTTTCGCAGGCTTTTTTGAAGCCTTGGTCTTAAGCCGAGGATTCTTTACCGGTTTATCTTGTGATTTTTTCTTCCAGAATGGATCATCGGCCTGCATAGAAAAATAGTAAGTCATCAAAGGAGAAATTTAACAAAGGATGGATAAAGGCAGAAATACGGTAGATTATACCTTTGGCGGTTTATTGGCAGCATAGATAGGACTGAGCCCGGTTTTGCTGCATACATCTATCGGCTCATTAAGCATCTTTTTAACAGCTTCGGTGACTTCATCATCAGTCAGCTGGATGTCAATATGGCGTTGCGGGTCTTTCAGATCCCCTGTGTATTCACACATTAAACCGGGCTTCCGGCTTAAAGGTAAAATGCTCCATGAAACCCAGCATCGGACAAAATCCACGCCTGTCAGCCCATTTGCAATAAAGGCTCTGAGCTTTGCCAGTTGAGGGGCGTATTTTGCTCGCTCTTGGGTGGTCAACCGTTGAGGAAAGGGATGAGCTTGGGTAAGCCAGTGTGGACGGTAACCCGGCAAAGGATTTTCATTGGCTGGGGCTGTGTTGCGGCAGTAGAACCAAGTCTGATTCCAGTCCTTAGGATGACTATGAAGCTTGGCATGAGGTAAATCAACATCTCTCCTCTTCTGAGTTGAAACCCCACCTAGTTCAGTATTGGGGCCATCCGTAAACTCAGTACGGCGGTTTAGATAAAAGAAATCCCGGAACAGGTCAACAGTAGGTTCCTCTTGCAGGTACACTTCACAGAATACTTGCCAGTCACAAATATTGGATATGGATTTTGGACCGATATCTTGGGGATGGATTTGAAAGTCGGCGAGCACGTCACGGAATTTTTTTGATCCGGGAGGAGTGAAGCCTCGGCTCAGGTGATCAGCAAATACAATAACTTCTCCGTCTTGGGGTTCGGGAGGAAATTCTGGACCGGGGACTCGCTAATGGATAGTGTCCTTATTTGCTAAAGCGCCCGTTGCAACACAACCAGCCAGCTGCGCTTCTGTAACCTGGGAAGGAACCCAATTACAGGAACCGAATTGTTTGGCCATTTCTGGTGACAAGCTGGAAAAAAGCACGATATCCGGTTTAAAGTTCATGGTTACAACTTACAAACCGGTGCAATGATGGAAGACGATAATATTTCAAGCATTTGGGTGTACTAAACCGGATTTCAGCATTTAAAGCAGGTTGGCGGTTTAATAGAGGGCTAATGGTATATGATGGGTTATCAAAGTTTAAAGGATAAACCGCCCACTATGGCGCAAACATATTTCACAGATCGGTGGTATAAATTTGGATCTGCCATAGTTCTAAAAAGAGGAAATAAATTTAACCTAAAATGGTGGCAGTGGAAGAACACGTTTGTTTGATTGGATCTCAGGCAGTAAAAGGTGTTTTCTGAGGTTGGCAAAGGACGCTGGACTATCATCGCCTACCTCTACTATCAGTTGCAAATCAAGTTATGAGATCTAAGAATAGAAAGAAGACGAACATGAAAGAACACCGACGAACGGCGGAACCCTAATGTAGATCTAAGGTTGAAAAGGAAATGAACTCACCGGTGCTGTGGAATAGCGGAGGAGCGCCGCGTTGCTCTGGTTCGATCAGGTTGATGCAGCGGCCTTGGTTGATGCAGAGACGAAGGTCGACGACGGCGGCAGAGCTCGGGTTCTGAGACGTCGCGAGGAAGAAGGAGACAAAGAGAAGGGGGGGAAATGGAAAGGACCCTCGACCGTATTTGTAAAGACGAAAGGATAAGGGTCAAGTGCAAGAATCGAGGAGCCTAACAAATGGATATGTGACAGATTTGTCGCCTCGATTGTCGGAGGCTCATTAATGAAGGTGAGGAATATACCATTTAAAATAACAGGTGACGTCAGGGCGGTTTATTATGATTCTGGATGATGACGTCATGGCGGTTGACAAGATTTATGCGAAGATATGGAAGAAGAAATTTTCTCAAGGTTTTGGAGATTGACATGAACCAGTTCAAATCAATCTGGGGCCTAATGTTGGGGATATTACTACTAGGTGTAAACCGGCCAAGGAAGCCGGGTTATCCCCATAATGGATTGTTTATACTTAAAGCCCATGAAGACAAGGAATAAAGCGGTTCACTACAGAGACTCGAAGGCCCAAGGCCCAAAGGTAGATTAAGGCCTGTAGCTATAAACCGCCATGTAATACATGACTTGTATTGTAAGGTATGACAAAGTAGAGATCGAGCCGGTATGTGTATAAACCGGCATCGGGACTCTGTAAGCCGGCGGGCATCGACCTTTGTATATAAAGGCACGACCTGGTGGTGGTTCAAGGACGACAGACAACAACTCGAGACTCAGGAAAAGCGTATTTGCTCCCTGGTCATCGAAACCCCATCAATTCCATCACATCTGGACGTAGGCTTTTACCTTCATCGTAAGGGGCCGAACTAGTATAAAACTCTCTTGTGTCCCTTGTCCGCTTTAACCCCTTTAAGCTAACCCGTAGCGATGGCTCCATGACTAAGTCCTTTCTCTAGGACATCTGCCGTGACAAAACCACGACAATGTGTCTTGGATATACTTGTACCCTTGCATGCTATCTAACCCTTGTAGGTACTTGGAAGCATCTAAATCTATGAGATTGAAACACACTCACATCTTGAACAATCTCTACATCACCAAGTCTCTACACCATGGTGGTTGAAGACAAGGAAGCATGAAACCTTTCAACATATCCTTTTGACAAATTCTATATATCAAATTTCATTTAGTATCAATTTCATGATTGTCATTTTGGATACACAAGTGCTCTTCCTTGCAAGTCTAACCCATGCAGGTAGATGAACTCAAACTACAAGTGGTGGGACCCACATCAACCTTGAGCACTCCACACAAGTTCAACTACATGATCAAGTTCAACTTAGAGAAGCTTTACCCCTAGCCATGGGCCAAAGCAGCTCAACAAGATGCGAATACATCAAAAGCTTAAACAAAAAATGGTAACCCCATTTTGAGCTTAAACGATGAGTATGACTTATGATCAAGTGTTCTCACTTGACTCCTTAGTCAATATACTCTAACATAGGTGACTTTGTCGCCGCCCAATCCTAGATGAAGTTCTCTAGTGTTTCTGAGTTTTTGCATTTGTCCTTTGCATATTTGTTCCCCTTCCTTTAATAAAAAAACTTCATCTAGATTTTCTTTTCTCTGTTTTGTTCTGCATTCCCTACATCCAATTCATTGCAAATCCTTCTGTTAATTCCTTGCAAATCTTTGTGAGATCTTATTTGCCTAGAGAGCTGAGGTGACTATTGCTCTTTCTCTGTGTTGAACTCGGTCACACCGGTTTGTCACTTTCGGTCAAACCGAACCATTTCGGTGCTACCAAAGAATATAACTTGGTGTCACCGATTTCACTACAGAGAAGACAATTTGCCACTTGTTCCTGTTTCTTTTGTTCCAGCTCCACTCGATGATTCTTGTCCTCTACCAGCATCACAATTCTATATGCTGCTTTGCTCTGTGACTCAAGGACCAAACCTATTCCAACTCACAATCCAGAAGAACCCTTCTTGGAAATTGATGTCAAAGGGGGAGAGAGAAATCACATCAAAGCTTAATCACTTCAAAAGGGGGAGAGAATACTTCAACAGGGGAAGAGAGGTAATCACATCAAATGCCCCAGATGCTTGGTATTCAAGAGGAGAGAAGTCACATGTCTTTAAGAGGGGAAAGACATGTTTATGTTATGTTTCTGTGATCTGATATGTTTTTGCTCTGATTTTGTTTCCCTATTTTCTCCCATTATCCAATATAAGATTCAGGGGGAGAAAGACTGCTAGGGAAGGAAATCTTTAAATTCATTGCATATCTTTTACCTTTAGGGACATGTCTATATCCAATAGAGTACCTAGTACTCACTCTCTTCATGTCATCCCAGTCTTGGTACTCTTGTGGCTCTTTGGTTTGCTCTGTCTAGTAGTTGTATCTGTGTTATCTAACCTTGTTTACTCAGGTTCATCTCTTCCTAAGCCAGCTCAAGACCACAAGGTAAGTATATGCATCACAATCATGTGCATGAAGATTTCTTGCTAATGTACATATTGTTTGCAAGAAGGAATCATGAACATGAAGTTACACTTCATATATTCATGTCATTTGCTCTGATGCATATAGCCAAGATACATGTAACACATTGCTTGCTCTGTCATGTCTTTGCATTCACATGCTCTTACATTCCTTATTTACATGACTGTATAGATGTAGGGGGAGCCTATGCATGTTACATGTCTTTCCAAAGCTTTACTTGCTATTCTCTATATATTTATCTAAAGCTTTGATGTATGTTTTCATCAATTACCAAAAAGGGGGAGATTGAAAGCACAAGTGCTCCCTGGGTGGTTTTGGTAATTAATGTCAACATATCTCTTGTTGGACTAATGTTTTTATCTAGAATATTTCAGACAAGTTCAACAGATAGAGTGGCGTGGACAAGAGGATGTGGAACCCCTTCAAGATGCTAAGGACAAAGTATTGGCTCAAGCTCAAAACCTCAAGACTCTACATTTTACTTTTACTGATCCAAGATCATATTGCGTCCATAGGAAAAGCCAATACTATTAAAAGGGGATGAGGTGTGGCTTAATGGCTTGCTTGCTCAAAATGCTAAGAGATATGCCCTCAACCACTTTCTCGTATCCACATATGTCCCAAACCAAAAGTCAAACTTGGCCCCACCGAAAAGTTCTATCCGGTGCCATCGAGTTCACTTGACATAGCCACTGCCACAAACCCTAGTCAATTCGGTCTCACCGATGGGATCTCGGTCTCACCGAGATGGGCTTGCAAACTCTCTGGTTTCTGTTGCAATAATTTTGGCCCAACCGAGATTTGTAATCGGTCTCACCGAGTTTGCTTAACCAACTCTGTGGTTAGCTCATTACCAAAATCAGTCCCACCGAGTTTGTGTAATCGGTCAAACCGAGATGAGGTTTTACCCTAGCCCTAGCACACTGGTCCCACCGAGTTGATCATATCGGTCCCACCAAAATGCCTAATGGTCACATTATGAACTAAATCGGTCCGACCGAGTTTTCTGATTCGGTCTCACCGAGTTTGGTGAATTGTGTGTAACGGTTAGATTTTGTGTGGAGGCTATATATACCCCTCCACCCACTCTTCACTCGTGAGGAGAGCCATCAGAACATGCCTACACTTCCAGCATACATTTTCCGAGAGAGAACCATCTACTCATGTGCTGAGGTCAAGATATTCCATTCCAACCACATAAATCTTGATCTCTAGCCTTCTCCAACTTGCTTTCCACTCAAACCATCTTTCCACCAAATCCAAATCTGTGAGAGAGAGTTGAGTGTTGGGGAGACTATCATTTGAAGCACAAGAGCAAGGAGTTCATCATCAACACACCATCTATTACCTTTTGGAGAGTGGTGTCTCCTAGATTGGTTAGGTGTCACTTGGGAGCCTTCGTCAAGATTGTGGAGTTGAACCAAGGAGATTGTACGGGCAAGTAGATCGCCTACTTCGTGAAGATATACCCTAGTGAGGCAAGTCCTTCGTGGGCGATGGCCATGGTTGGATAGACAAGGTTGCTTCTTTGTGGACCCTTCGTGGGTGGAGCCCTCCGTGGACTCGCGCAACTGTTACCCTTCATGGGTTGAAGTCTCCATCAACGTGGATGCACGATAGCTCCACCTATCGGAACCACGCCAAAAATCTCCATGTCTCCAATTGCGTTTGCATACTCCAATCCTATCCCTTTACATTCTAGCAAATTGCATGCTTTACTTTCCGCTTCTCATATACTCTTGGCATGCTTGCTTGATATGTATTGTGAATGTTTAAACATGTGCTAAAACTCCACCTTAACTTGAAGAAATGAAAAACTGCTACTTTTCTTTGCTAAGAGTCTATTCACCCCCCTCTAGACACCTCTTCTCGGTCCTTTCACACCCGCCTCAGGACAAGATCGCCCACCTAGAGCGTCCTGGAGCGGACACTGCGGCAGTGGTACCGCCGCAGCGCCTGCTAGTACCTTGCCGCTTGGAGCGACTTGACGAAGGCATTCCCCCCCCCCCCAGCACAAGGTTCATCCCTGTAACATCCCAAATTTTCAATTTGGAATGTTATACATTAGATCATCATTGCATAGCATATTTTATTGCATTTTGGCAAATCCTCGAAAATCCTAAGCAACTCAAGGACCCTCGGAGAGAGTTGGGGATTTTTTCCGGTTTTCATATTTGATTTTTATCAAATAATAAAACGAGCATTTTTTGTTTTAATTATTTTTCTCTTTGAAAAATATTTCATATTAAAATAAATGAGAGGGGAAAATATGACTTCTCCACAATAATTGAAATATTGGAGGAAAAATATTAAAATCAAATATTTGATTTTATTCGGATTTTATTTGCAATTTTAATTGCATTAGAAAAATTGCACGTTTTAAAAAACTGCATTTTAGGGCCAAGAAAATGTTCACGTCGTTCTAATTATTTTAATTAGACGGCGAAAATTTGTTTTGGCATTTTTGGATTTTTATTTATTTTTCTATGATGTTTTTTAGTTCGGCGGAACATCTTTAAAAAAATTCCCGAGCGCGCCGACTGGGCCGAAGCCCAGCCGACGGCCCAGCTCCCCGCGCGGCCCAGCCCAGCCGCTGTCGTCTCCCACGTGGAGACGGAGCCGCCGCCTGACTCCCGCACGGCCACGACGCCGCCGCCGTCGCCCCCTCCCCCAAGGCAGCACCCCCTCCTTAT
>NC_057802.1:153872680-153889231 GCF_018294505.1 Triticum aestivum
GCCGCCGCCGCCGAGCCGGGTTTTTTTTTCAAAAAAACCGTTCGGTTTATCTTTTTTTCTTCCGAAACCCTAATTTTTTTAATAGATCGGTTTATTTTTTTCGGTTTAGTTAATTAGTTAACGTTCACAGATCCGTTCGTTTTAACGAACGTGTTCGTCGGTTTGTCACAGCTAACGAACGTCCGTTTGTTTAACAGTTCGTCAGTTTTCTTTTTCGTCGGTTTTTCCGCGATTATTCCAGATCGCGATTTCTGATCAGATTTTCGTTCTGGTTTATCTTTTCGCTCGTTTATCGGAATCAGGCGATTCAAGCGCCTAGAGTTTCGTCTCGAAATTCTCTTTCCGTTTAACCTACTCAAACAAATTTTTGCTACTGTAAAATTTGACCTAGATCCAGATTAGTAAACGAAGCTTGTTTCTTTCGCCGTTTGACTTTAACCTGTGCATTTGAGTTTTACCTGTGCATTTGATGAGTGCTTATTGTATGCTTGTTTGTTTGCGATAGAGTACCCGGAGTGCGCCGCTTGCTAATTCGAATCTCTAAGTTTCACGGATCATCGGCAAGGCAAGTAACACTTTGATCATACCTTTTTACTACCCAGTTTTACTGCATTAGACAAATCCTCAAACATTGCATGGTTATGATCTAATTAAATTGTGGGTATTGGGAAGTAGTTGAGGTAGTACCTATTACCTGTTTATTATCAAACCCTTGGAAGGTACTTCTACGTTTGCTTATATTGCTATGCTATGCTTGTAGACGTGGATTGGGTTTGAGTGTATCCATGACAGATGTGAGATTGTTAATATATGGTTAAACTTAAGGTGGCAACTAAAACTCACATCTGGGTGGATTGAGGTACCTGGGTATTCCAGGATTGCCTGTTTTTCTAAGGACCGCCACCCAGGCTCAAAGGGATCATGAGATTATTCATGCTAGAAACTTCCGTGTGCAGCCACAAGCTATTATGGGCTCTAGCATAGTTGATTAAGTTGTGTGAGCTCTTGAAGAGGTAGACTAGCAGATGTAGGGGTTGTAGGTGGTACTGTCTACCCGGAGTAGAGAGTTAACGCTTCTGAAAGACTGTGTCTCGGTCATCCGTTTCTCAAACATCATGTAGTGCGAGAATCCCAACAGAGGAGATCGAGTCTTGTGGGGAAAAGTGCACAAACCTCTGCAGAGTGTACAAACTAATCATGGTTAGCCGTGTCCCCGGTTATGGACATCTTGAGTATCTAGTACCTGGATTATCATGTGAATCTCATCACCATGTTACTTTAATTAATTTTGTTGGGTTAATGATGATACTTAATTGGGATTGAGAATGCTGTCAACCATTCTCAATGTTTAACAACCACCATGATAGTTAAATAAAATTTATTCCTTTGCAGTAGGGAAAAATTGGCTTTTCGCAAAACTGTAACCATATAGCCTTCTACCAGCCATATATGCATGTAGTATAGCATTATTATGTTCATTACTCTCTATGTGTTACATTGCCAGCATATTCCATGTGCTGACCCGTTTCGGGCTGCAACGTTTCATGTTGCAGACTTTTCAGACGACGAGTAAGGTGCCTTAGGTCGTGGTCTTATACTGAGTGATGCCGTTGGAGTTGATGGACTCACTTATCTTCCAAGTCTTCCGCTGTTATCGTATTTAGATGGCCTTAAGCCATATTTATCATACTTATTCTCTTTTGAGATACTCGTTGTAATAAGTGTGTGATTGCTACTCTGTTATAAATCCTCCATTTGTAATGTGCGTGTCAGCATTACTGATCCAGTGATGACACTGGTGCACAGCAGCACAGACTGTTTGAGGTCTGGTCGCTACAAAGGTGGTATCAGAGCACACGCTGACTGTAGGACACGACCACTAAGCTTAAACCCTAGAACACTACTCTCTTCTCATTTCTGACTCCTCTCCACTTTCTACTCTTTTAGGAATGGCGGATGCAAGGAACAAGTTCATGCAACCGGATGAAGATACACCTTTTGGACGACACTTGAAGGAAGTCACTAAGTACCCGAACATCAGAATACCAAGCTTCACCGGGACTTACAAAGCCACACTACCAGAAGAGGAGCGCTGGAAGATTCAAGTTCAAGTTCCAGGAAGGACGTTTATGCCAGTCACTGAGTCTATAGAGTTTTCCTTTGATGCACCAACCTGGAGTTTAGGGAAGAGCATGGCAGCCCACATCTCTATGGGACGCATTGGAGAAGTCTACCGCAAGGAGCTTAAGGATACTATTTATCAGATTTGTGGATGCCGAGATGAGCAATGGGAGATGGTCAGCACCAAGAAGGATGGATCAATTGCAGCTTTCATCCAGGAGCAAAACCAACACATTCGTCGCCAGGAGAACCAGATGTGCGCAGACATGATAGAACTGAAGAAGGCATTAACCAAGATCACGGAGTTGGAGGAAGAACTCAAGGCTACGCGCGATGGATATGAGGAGGAGATCGCCACGTTGTTGGAGAAGAATGACGACCTGATACAGAAGATCGGAGTTTTCATGGGAGACCCAACACCTGGAGGACAAGACGACGATTCTACTTGCCCGGATAACTACATCATCATGGACGACACCGACTCAAAACCCAGTGAAGATGACTTTGTTGATGAAGCTGGAGCAGATATCATGGAGTCTTCGACCGATCAAAACTTCTAGTAGACCACCATATCAGTAGTAGTATTCCCCCATGTAAATAGTATAGTCCGAGCACTTTTGTAACGATGATCGATTGTATGCCTTGTTTGAATTGATTGAGTGATATTGATTGTGTTTGCCTCATGAGAATATGGGTAGTGTTTTCTCTCTAGACCTCATTCTATTCTATATCTCATCTTTTCTAAACCTATCAGATGCCTCCGAGACGCGACACCGGATTTGTTTTCCCATCGGAGATCACTCAGTTGATTCAGCAGCAGAATGCCCTGATACAAGTGTTAGTACAGAACCAAGGCAGCAACAACAACAACAACAACCCACCACCACCACCTGTTGATCACTTAGCCCGTTTCTTGAGGCTAAATCCGCCGGTGTTTTCCAGCAGCACCGAGCTGATTGTTGCAGATGATTGGCTCCGCAAAGTTGGAAGGGAGTTGACCACTGCAGGATGCACAGATGCGGAGAGAGTGCCTTTTGCCGCACATCAGCTTGATGGACCCACAGCATCATGGTGGGAGAATTACACAGCCACACACCCTATTGACACTGTCACATGGGACCAATTTCAGCAAGCTTTTCGTACTGCCCATGTTTCAGCAGGAGCTATGGCTATGAAGAAGCGTGAGTTTCGCAACCTACGCCAAGGAGGACGCACCGTAGGCCAGTATGTGAAGGACTTTAGTAAGTTAGCACGTTATGCTCCAGATGACGTTGCTACAGATGCAGCCAAGCAGGAGAAGTTTCTGGAAGGACTGAATGATGAGCTGAGCATGCAGCTGATGGTAGCAACCTTCAACAACTACCAGGAGTTGGTAGATAGAGAACTCATGATTGAAGGGAAGCAACAGCAGATTGAAAACCGTAAGAGGAAGTATGGACAAGGGAAGTACAATTCTGGAGCTCAGCAGAAGCCACGTTTTGCCCCGAAATCGGGAGGACAGTTTTAGCATACCCATGGAGGAGGTAGTTCGCACAACCATAGTGGACCCAAGAATGGTACTAGGAATGGAGGAAGCAACGGGCAGAACCGTAATAACCCATCTACCCCAGCCAAGAGAGATCTAAGTCACGTTACCTGTTTCAAGTGCCAGAAGACTGGACATTATGCAACTGAATGTCCTAAAGCCCAGAATGGAAATGGCAATGGAAGCTCTGGGAAGAAGCCGAACCCTTTCAACAAAGGACATGTGAACCACGTTAGCGTGGAGGAGGTAGAAGCTCAGCCAGATGCAGTAATAGGTAAGTTTTTGGTTAAGTCATTTACTGCACTCGTTCTTTTTGATACCGGTGCATCGCATTCATACATATCAAGGGGATTTGTGGATAAGTATAAACTGCCAACCCAAGCCCTTAGGTCACCCATGTTAGTAACCTCGCCAGGAGCAGAGTATATGGCTAGTTTATGGTGTGATCGGTTACCATTAAGGATTGGTAACTACGTGTTTCCCTCGGACCTAATAGTATTGGAATCGCAAGGATTGGATGTGATATTAGACATGGATTGGTTATCAAAGTATGGAGGGAACATTGAGTGCTCCAGTAAGACGATTTTGCTTACCACCCCAGAAGGAAGAAGGATTAAGTATGTATCCCGGCATATGCCGAAGAGGACTCAGGTGAATTCCTTATCAGGAGTTGTACAGGAGGAAGTACCAGTGGTGAAGGATTTCCCTGACGTATTTCCAGAAGAGTTGCCAGGCATGCCACCGGATAGAGACACTGAGTTTTTGATTGAACTTTTGCCAGGCACAGGACCAATATCTAAGAGTCCGTACAGGATGCCCGCCAAAGATTTGGAGGAAATTAAGAAGTAGATTAAGGAGTTACTAGATAAAGGCTATATTCGCCCAAGTTCGTCACTTTGGGGATCACCCGTACTTCTAGTGGAGAAGAAAGATGGATCGTTGAGGATGGTTGTTGATTATCGAGGATTGAACGAAGTGACCATTAAGAACAAATACCCACTGCCGATGATCAATGATTTGTTTGACTGCTTACAAGGAGCTAAGGTATTTTCCAAGATCGATCTACGATCAGGATACCATCAGTTGAAGATTCGAGAGCAGGATATACCTAAGACGGCTTTTACCACCAGGTATGGGCTGTATGAGTATACCGTTATGTCATTTGGTCTGACTAACGCACCTGCCTATTTCATGAACCTGATGAACAAAGTGTTCATGGAGTTTTTGGATAAGTTCGTCGTGGTGTTCATTGATGATATTTTAGTCTACTCAAAGAACGAAGAGGAGCATAAGGAGCATTTGCGTTTGGTACTTGAGAAGCTCAGAGAACATCAGTTATACGCCAAGTTCAGCAAATGTGAGTTTTGGCTGAAGGAAGTTGGATTCCTCGGACATGTTATATCCGGAGAAGGACTAGCAGTAGACCCCGCCAAAGTTGACACAGTAACAAGCTAGGAAGCACCCACGTCAGTTGGAGAGATCCGGAGTTTTCTTGGACTTGCAGGATACTACCGGAGGTTCATTGAAAATTTCTCAAGGATTGGTAAGCCCATGACAGAGCTATTAAAGAAGGACACCAAGTTCAATTGGACTGAAGATTGTGAAGCTAGTTTTCAGGAGTTGAAGAAACGTTTGGTTACATCACCAGTGTTGATTCTGCCAGACCAACGTAAGGATTATGAAGTTTATTGCGACGCTTCTCGTCGAGGACTTGGAGCAGTGCTTATGCAGGAAGGAAGAGTTGTTTCATATGCTTCACGGCAACTTAAACCCCATGAGAAGAATTATGCCACGCATGATTTGGAGTTAGCAGCCGTAGTGCATGCGTTGAAGACATGGAGACATTTTCTCATCGGAAATCACTGTGAGGTGTACACGGATCACAAGAGTTTGAAGTACATTTTCATGCAAAAGGAGTTGAATCTCAGGCAAAGGAGATGGCTGGAACTCATAAAGGATTATGATATGAGATTGCATTATCACCCAGGGAAGGCTAACGTAGTAGCAGACGCGTTGAGCCGCAAGAGTCATGTCAACACCCTCATGACCGGAGAGTTACCGAAAGTATTAGCCGAGGATCTTCGCGAGCTATGTTTGGAGATAGTACCGAGAGGTTACGTAGCAACGTTGGAGATTCAGTCTACCTTGATGGAAAAGATCAGGGAAGCTCAAAAGACAGACAAGGAGATTGCAGAGATAAAGGAAAGAATGAGTAAAGGAAAAGCCAAGGGATTTCATGAGGATGAGCACGATACCTTATGGTTTGAGGACCGCGTTTATGTGCCTAATGATCCGGAGATCAGGAAGTTGATCTTGTAAGAGGCCCATGATTCACCATATTCTATTCACCCAGGAAATACCAAGATGTATTTGGATTTGAAGGATACTTTCTGGTGGACCGGAATGAAGAAGGATATTGCGGAGTATGTAGCAGTTTGTGATGTATGTCAGAGAGTGAAGGCAGAGCATCAGAAGCCAGCAGGATTGCTACAGCCATTGCCGATACCCGAATGGAAGTGGGATAAACTAGGCATGGATTTTATCACGGGATTGCCCAGGACTCGTTTGGGCTATGACTCAATATGGGTTGTGGTCGATCGTTTGACGAAAGTAGCTCATTTCATCCCAGTGAAGACCACTTACACCAGTGCTAAGTTGGCAAACATATACATGACCAGAATCGTATGTTTGCATGGAGTTCCGAGGACCATTGTATCAGATAGAGGAACCCAGTTTACCTTAAAGTTTTGGAATCAGTTACATGAAACTTTGGGAACCAGGCTAGAATTCAGTACAGCTTTTCACCCACAGACAGATGGACAGACCGAGAGAGTCAATCGGATTTTGGAGGACATGTTGAGAGCTTGTGTGCTAGATTATGGATCTAGTTGGGACGACAATTTGCCATATGTAGAGTTTTCTTACAACAACAGTTATCAAACCAGTTTGAAGATGGCCCCTTTCGAAGCTTTGTACGGAAGGAGGTGTAGGACACCATTGTTGTGGGACGAAGTTGGAGACCGCCAGTTGTTTGGACAAGACTTGATTAAGGAATCAGAACAGAAAGTGAAGTTGATTCGCGATAGGCTCAAGGTAGCCCAGTCCAGGCAGAAGAGTTATGCGGATTCTAAACGTAAGGAGACAGTTCACGAACTCGGAGACAGAGTTTATCTTCGAGTATCACCACTTCGAGGAGTGAAGCGCTTTGGAGTTAAGGGAAAGTTAGCGCCACGTTTTGTCGGACCATACAGAGTTTTGGAGCGTATGGGAGAAGTTGCTTACAAGCTGGAATTGCCTGAAGGATTGTCAGGAGTTCATGATGTATTTCACGTTTCCCAGTTGAAGAAGTGCCACGCAGATATGGCTGAGATACCACTGAGAGATACAGTGCCACTGGAAGCGATTCAGTTGGAAAGTGATTTGACCTATGAGGAGAAACTAAAGGAAATATGCCCTAGAGGCAATAATAAAGTATTATACATTTCCTTATATCATGATAAATGTTTATTATTCATGCTAGAATTGTATTAACCGGAAACATAATACATGTGTGAATACATAGACAAACAGAGTGTCACTAGTATGCCTCTACTTGACTAGCTCGTTAATCAAAGATGGTTATGTTTCCTAGCCATAGACATGAGTTGTCATTTGATTAACGGGATCACCTCATTAGGAGAATGACGTGATTGACTTGACCCATTCCGTTAGCTTAGCACCCGATCGTTTAGTATGTTGCTATTGCTTTCTTCATGACTTATACATGTTCCTATGACTATGAGATTATGCAACTCCCGTTTACCGGAGGAACACTTTGTGTGCTACCAAACGTCACAACGTAAATGGGTGATTATAAAGGTGCTCTACAGGTGTCTCCAAAGGTACTTGTTGGGTTGGCGTATTTCGAGATTAGGATTTGTCACTCCGATTGTCGGAGAGGTATCTCTGGGCCCACTCGGTAATGCACATCACTATAAGCCTTGCAAGCATTGTGACTAATGAGTTAGTTGCGGGATGATGTATTACGGAACGAGTAAAGAGACTTGCCAGTAACGAGATTGAACTAGGTATCGAGATACCGACGATCGAATCTCGGGCAAGTAACATACCGATGACAAATGGAACAACGTATGTTGTTATGCGGTTTGACCGATAAAGATCTTCGTACAATATGTGGGAGCCAATATGAGCATCCAGGTTCCGCTATTGGTTATTGACCGGAGAGGTGTCTCGGTCATGTCTACATAGTTCTCGAACCCGTAGGGTCCGCACGCTTAACGTTACGATGACAGTTTTATTATGAGTTTATGTATGTTGATGTACCGAAGGAGTTCGGAGTCCCGGATGAGATCTGGGACATGACGAGGAGTCTCAAAATGGCCGAGACGTAAAGATCGATATATTGTACGACTATATTCGGACTTCGGAAAGGTTCCGAGTGATTCGGGTATTTTTCGGAGTACCGGAGAGTTACGGGAATTCGTATTGGGCCTTAATGGGCCATACGGGAAAGGAGAGAAAGGCCCCAAAGGGAGGCCGCACCCCTCCCCATGGACTAGTCCGAATTGGACTAGGGAGGGGGGGCCCCCTTCCTTCTTTCTCCTTCCCCCTTCCCTTCTCCTACTCCCACAAGGAAAGGAGGAGTCCTACTCCCGGTGGGAGTAGGACTCCCCCCTTTGGCGCGCCTCTCCCCTTGGCCGGCTGCCTCCCCCTTGCTCCTTTATATACGGGGGCAGGGGGGCACCCCAGGGACACAACAATTGATCCTTGAAATCTCTTAGCCGTGTGCGGTGCCCCCCTCCACCAAATTACACCTCGATAATATCGTTGCGGAGCTTAGGCGAAGCCCTGCGTCGGTGGAACATCATCATCGTCACCACGCCGTCGTGCTGACAAAACTCTCCCTCAACACTCGGCTGGATCGGAGTTCGAGGGACGTCATCGAGCTGAACGTGTGTAGAACTCGGAGGTGCCGTGCGTTCGGTACTTGATCGGTTGGATCGTGAACACGTACGACTACATCAACCGCGTTGTGATAACGCTTACGCTGTCGGTCTACGAGGGTACATGGACAACACTCTCCCCTCTCGTTGCTATGCATCACCATGATCTTGCGTGTGCGTAGGAAATTTTTTGAAATTACTACGTTCCCCAACAGTGGCATCCGAGCCTGGTTTTATGCGTTGATGCTATGCACGAGTAGAACACAAGTGAGTTGTGGGCGATATAAGTCATACTGCTTACCAGCATGTCATACTTTGGTTCAGCGGTATTGTGAGATGAAGCGGCCCGGACCGACATTACGCGTACGCTTACGCAAGATTGGTTTCACCGTTCGGAGCACTCGTTGCTTAAAGGTGACTGGCGGGTGTCTGTCTCTCTCACTTTAGTTGAACCGAGTGTGGCTACGCCCGGTCCTTGCGAAGGTTAAAACAGAACCAACTTGACAAACTATCGTTGTGGTTTTGATGCGTAGGTAAGAACGGTTCTTCCTAAGCCCGTAGCAGCCACGTAAAACATGCAACAACAAAGTAGAGGACGTCTAACTTGTTTTTGCAGGGCATGTTGTGATGTGATATGGTCAAGACATGATGTGATATAATTTGTTGTATGAGATGATCATGTTTTGTAACCGAGTTATCGGCAACTGGCAGGAGCCATATGGTTGTCGCTTTATTGTATGAAATGCAATCGCCATGTAGTAGTTTTACTTTATCACTAAGCGGTAGCGATAGTCGTAAAAGCAATTAGTTGGCGAGACGACAACGATACTACGATGGAGATCAAGGTGTCGCGCCGGTGACGATGGTGATCATGACGGTGCTTCGGAGATGGAGATCACAAGCACGGTGCTTCGGAGATGGAGATCACAAGCACAAGATGATGATGGCCATATCATATCACTTATATTGATTGCATGTGATGTTAATCCTTTATGCATCTTATCTTGCTTTGATTGACGGTAGCATTATAAGATGATCTCTCACTAAAATTTCAAGATAAAAGTGTTCTCCCTGAGTATGCACCGTTGCGAAAGTTCTTCGTGCTGAGACACCATGTGATGATCGGGTGTGATAGGCTCTACGTTCAAATACAACGGGTGCAAAACAGTTGCACACGCGGAATACTCAGGTTAAACTTGACGAGCCTAGCATATGCAGATATGGCCTCGGAACACGGAGACCGAAAGGTCGGGCGTGAATCATATAGTAGATATGATCAACATAGTGATGTTCACCATTGAAACTACTCCATCTCACGTGATGATCGGACATGGTTTAGTTGATTTGGATCACGTAATCACTTAGATGATTAGAGAGATGTCTATCTAAATGGGAGTTCTTAAGTAATATGATTAATAGAACTTAAATTTATCATGAACTTAGTCCTGATAGTATTTTTGCAAATTATGTTGTAGATCAATAGCTCGCGTTGTTGCTTCCCTATTTATTTTTGATATGTTCCTAGAGAAAAATTATGTTGAAAGATGTTAGTAGCAAAGATGCGGATTGGATCCGTGATCTGAGGATTATCCTCATTGCTGCATAGAAAAATTATGTCCTTGATGCACCGCTAGGTGACAGACCTATTGCAGGAGCAGATGCAGACGTTATGAACGTTTGGCTAGCTCAATATGATGACTACTTGATAGTTTAGTGCACCATGCTTAACGGCTTAGAATCGGGACTTCAAAGACGTTTTGAACGTCATGGACCATATGAGATGTTCCAGGAGTTGAAGTTAATATTTCAAGGAAATACCCGAGTTGAGAGATATGAAGTCTCCAACAAGTTTTATAGCTAAAAGATGGAGGAGAATCGCTCAACTAGTGAGCATGTGCTCAGATTGTCTGGGTACTACAATCGCTTGAATCAAATGGGAGTTAATCTTCCAGATAAAATAGTGATTGACAGAATTCTCTAGGCACCATCACCAAGTTAGTAGAACTTCGTGATGAACTATAGTATGCAAGGGATGACGAAAGTAATTCCCGAGCCCTTCGTGATGCTGAAATCGACGAAGGTAGAAATCAAGAAAAACATCAAGTGTTGATGGTTGACGAGACCACTAGTTTCAAGAAAAGGGGCAAAGGGAAGAAGGGGAACTTCAAAAAGAACGGCAAGCAAGTTGCTACTCAAGTGAAGAAGCCCAAGTCAGTACCTAAGCCTGAGACTAAGTGCTTCTACTGCAAAGGGACTGGTCACTGGAGGCGGAACTGCCCCAAATATTTGGTGGATAAGAAGGATGGCAAAGTGAACAAAGGTATATTGGATATACATGTTATTGATGTGTACTTACTAGTGTTTATAGCAACCCCTCAGTATTTAATACTGGTTCAGTTGCTAAAGAGTAGTAACTCGAAAACGGGAGTTGCGGAATAAACAGAGACTAGTAAAAGGCGAGGTGACGATGTGTGTTGGAAGTTGTTCCAAGATTGATATGATCATCATCGCACACTCCCTATACTTTCAGGATTAGTGTTGAAACTAAATAAGTGTTATTTGGTGTTTGCGTTGAGCATGATATGATTTGATCATGTTTATTGCAATACAGTTATTCATTTAAGTTAGAGAACAATTGTTGTTCTGTTTACATGAATAAAAACCTTCTATGGTCATACACACCAACCAAAATGGTTTGTTGGATCTCGATCGTAGTGATACACATATTCATAATAATGAAGCCAAAAGATGCAAAGTTAATAATGATAGTGCAACTTATTTGTGGCACTGCCCTTTAGGTCATATTGGTGTAAAGCGCATGAAGAAACTCCATACTGATGGGATTTTGGAATCACTTGATTATGAATCACTTGATGCTTGCGAACCGTGCATCATGGGCAAGATGACTAAAAACGCCGTTCTCCGGAACTATGGAGAGAGCAACAGATTTGTTGGAAATCGTACATACAGATGTATGTGGTCCGATGAATATTGAGGCTCGTAGCAGGTATCATTATTTTCTGACCTTCACAGATGATTTGAGCACATATGGGTATATCTACTTGATGAAACATAAGTCTGAAGCATTTGAAAAGTTCAAAGAATTTCAGAGTGAAGTAGAAAATCATCGTGACGAGAAAATAAGGTTTCTATGATTTGATCGCGGAGACAAATATTTGAGTTACGAGTTTGGTCTTCAATTAAAACAATGTGAAATAGTTTCACTACTCATGCTACCTGGAACACCACGGTGTAATGGTGTGTCCGAACGTCGTAATCGTACTTTATTAGATATGGTGCGATATATGATGTATCTTACCGATCTACCACTATCGTTTTGAGGTTACGCATTAGAGACAGCTGCATTCATGTTAAATAGGGCACCATCAAAATCCGTTGAGACGACGCCTTATGAACTGAGGTTTAGCAAGAAACCAAAGTTGTCGTTTCTTAAAATTCTGGGGTTGCGATGCTTATGTGAAAAGGTTTCATCCTGATAAGCTCAAACCCAAATCGGAGAAATGTGTCTTCATAGGATACCCAAAGGAGACAGTTGGGTACACCTTCTATCACAGATCCGAAGGCAAGACATTCGTTGCTAAGAATGGATCCTTTCTAGAGAAGGAGTTTCTCTCGAAAGAAGTGAGTGGGAGGAAAGTAGAACTTGATGAGGTAACTGTACCTGCTCCGTTATTGGAAAGTAGTTCATCACAGAAATCTGTTCCTGTGACTCCTACACCAATTAGTGAGGAAGTTAATGATGATGATCATGTAACTTCAGATCAAGTTACTACCAAACCTCGTAGGTCAACCAGAGTAAGATCTGCACCAGAGTGGTACGGTAATCCTGTTTTGGAGGTCATGTTATTTGACCATGACGAACCTACGAACTATGAGGAAGCGATGATGAGCCCAGATTCCGCGAAATGGCTTGAGGCCATGAAATCTGAGACGAGATCCATATATGAGAACAAAGTATGGACTTTGATTGACTTGCCCAATGATCGGCAAGCCATTGAGATTAAATGGATCTTCAAGAGGAAGACAGACAATGATAGTAGTGTTACTGTCTACAAAGCTAGAATTGTCGCAAAAAGGTTTTCGACAAGTTCAAGATGTTGACTACGATGAGAGTTTCTCACTCGTATCTATGCTTAAGTCTGTCCGAATCATGTTAGCAATTGCCGCATTTTATGAAATCTGGCAAATGGATAAACAAAACTACATTCCTTAATGGATTTATTAAAGAAGAGTTGTATATAATGCAAGCAGAAGGTTTTGTCAATCCTAAAGGTGCTAGCAAAATATGCAAGCTCCAGCGATCCATCTATGGACTGGTGCAAGCATCTCGGAGTTGGAATATACGCTTTGATAAGCTGATCAAAGCATATAGTTGTATACAGACTTGCGGTGAAGCCTGTATTTACAAGAAAGTGAGTGGGAGCACTACAGCATTTCTGATAAGTATATGTGAATGACATATTGTAGATCGGAAATAATGTAGAATTATTCTGCAAAGCATAAGGGAGTGTTTGAAAGGAGTTTTTCAAAGAAAGACCTCGGTGAAGCTGCTTACATATTGAGCATCAAGATCTATAGAGATAGATCAAGATGCTTGATAAGTTTTTTCAATGAGTACATACCTTAACAAGATTTTGAAGTAGTTCAAAATAGAACAGTCAAAGAAAGAGTTCTTGCCTGTGTTACAAGGTGTGAAATTGAGTAAGACCCAAAGCCCGACCACGGCAGAAGATAGAAAGAGAATGAAAGTCATTCCCTATGCCTTGGCCATAGGTTCTATAAAGTATGCCATGCTGTGTACCAGATCTATTGTATACCCTACAGTGATTTTGGCAAGGGAGTACAATAGTGATCTAGGAGTAGATCACTGGACAGCTGTCAAAATTATCCTTAGTGGAATAAGGATATGTTTCTCGATTATGGAAGTGACAAAAGGTTCATCATAAAGGGTTACGTCGATGCAAGTTTTGACACTAAATCTAGATAACTCTAAGTCTCGGTCTAGATACATATTGAAAGTGGGAGCAATTAGCTAGAGTAGCTCTGAGCAGAGCATTGTAGACATAGAAATTTGCAAAATACTTACGGATCTGAATGTGACAGACCCGTTGACTAAAATTATCTCACAATCAAAACATGATCACACCTTAGTACTCTTTGGTTGTCAATCACATAGCGATGTGAACTAGATTATTGACTCTAGTAAATCCTTTGAGTGTTGGTCACATAGAGATGTGAACTATGGGTGTTAATCACATGGTGAGTGAATTATTGATGTTAAATCACATGGCGATGTGAACTAGATTATTGACTCTAGTGCAAGTGGGAGACTGAAGGAAATATGCCCTAGAGGCAATAATAAAGTATTATATATTTCCTTATATCATGATAAATGTTTATTATTCATGCTAGAATTGTATTAACCGGAAACATAATACATGTGTGAATACATAGACAAACATAGTGTCACTAGTATGCCTCTACTTGACTAGCTCGTTAATCAAAGATGGTTATGTTTCCTAGCCATAGACATGAGTTGTCATTTGATTAACGGGATCACCTCATTAGGAGAATGACGTGATTGACTTGACCCATTCCGTTAGCTTAGCACCCGATCGTTTAGTATGTTGCTATTCCTTTCTTCATGACTTATACATGTTCCTATGACTATGAGATTATGCAACTCCCGTTTACCGTAGGAACACTTTGTGTGCTACCAAACGTCACAACGTAAATGGGTGATTATAAAGGTGCTCTACAGGTGTCTCCAAAGGTACTTGTTGGGTTGGCGTATTTCGAGATTAGGATTTGTCACTCCGATTGTCGGAGAGGTATCTCTGGGCCCACTCGGTAATGCACATCACTATAAGCCTTGCAAGCATTGTGACTAATGAGTTAGTTGCGGGATGATGTATTACGGAACGAGTAAAGAGACTTGCCAGTAACGAGATTGAACTAGGTATCGAGATACCGACGATCGAATCTGGGGCAAGTAACATACCGATGACAAATGGAACAACGTATGTTGTTATGCGGTTTGACCGATAAAGATCTTCGTAGAATATGTGGGAGCCAATATGAGCATCTAGGTTCCGCTATTGGTTATTGACCGGAGAGGTGTCTCGGTCATGTCTACATAGTTCTCGAACCCGTAGGGTCCGCACGCTTAACGTTACGATGACAGTTTTATTATGAGTTTATGTATGTTGATGTACCGAAGGAGTTCGGAGTCCCGGATGAGATCTGGGACATGATGAGGAGTCTCGAAATGGCCGAGACGTAAAGATCGATATATTGTACGACTATATTCGGACTTCGGAAAGGTTCCGAGTGATTCGGGTATTTTTCGGAGTACCGGAGAGTTATGGGAATTCGTATTGGGCCTTAATGGGCCATACGGGAAAGGAGAGAAAGGCCCCAAAGGGAGGCCGCACCCCTCCCCATGGACTAGTCCGAATTGGACTAGGGAGGGGGGGCGCCCCCTTCCTTCTTTCTCCTTCCCCCTTCCCTTCTCCTACTCCCACAAGGAAAGGAGGAGTCCTACTCCCGGTAGGAGTAGGACTCCCCCCTTTGGCGCGCCTCTCCCCTTGGCCGGCTGCCTCCCCCTTGCTCCTATTTACGGGGGCAGGGGGCACCCCAGGGACACAACAATTGATCCTTGAAATCTCTTAGCCGTGTGCGGTGCCCCCCTCCACCAAATTACACCTCGATAATATCGTTGCGGAGCTTAGGCGAAGCCCTGCGTCGGTGGAACATCATCATCGTCACCACGCCGTCGTGCTGACAAAACTCTCCCTCAACACTCGGCTAGATCGGAGTTCGAGGGACGTCATCGAGCTGAACGTGTGTAGAACTCGGAGGTGCCATGCGTTCGGTACTTGATCGGTCGGATCGTGAAGACGTACGACTACATCAACCGCGTTGTGATAACGCTTCCGCTGTCGGTCTACGAGGGTACGTGGACAACACTCTCCCCTCTCGTTGCTATGCATCACCATGCTCTTGCGTGTGCGTAGGATTTTTTTTGAAATTACTACGTTCCCCAACAAAAACCAGTTAAGATTCTCGAGTATGCCAGCCGAGTCACCCGCAACAAGGTTATAAGGTTCTGCAAAGTTCAGTGGAGTCACCACACTGAAGATGAAGCCACCTGGGAGTGAGAGGAAGATCTACGGAAGAACCACGCTCACCTATTTTCTAGCCAACCCGAATCTCGAGGGCGAGATTCATTTTAAGGGGGTAGGTTTGTAACATCCCAAATTTTCAATTTGGAATGTTATACATTAGATCATCATTGCATAGCATATTTTATTGCACTTTGGCAAATCCTCGAAAATCCTAAGCAACTCAAGGACCCGCGGAGAGAGTTGGGGATTTTTCCCGGTTTTCATATTTGATTTTTATCAAATAATAAAACGAGGATTTTTGGTTTTAATTATTTTTCTCTCCGAAAAATATTTCATATTAAAATAAATGAGAGGGGAAAATATGACTTCTCCACAATAATTGAAATATTGGAGGAAAAATATTAAAATCAAATATTTGATTTTATTCGGATTTTATTTGCAATTTTAATTGCATTAGAAAAATTGCACGTTTTAAAAAAACAGCATTTTAGGGCCAAGAAAATGTTCATGTCGTTCTAATTATTTTAATTACACGGTGAAAATTTGTTTTGGCATTTTGGCATTTTTATTTATTTTTCTACGATTTTTTTAGTTCGGCGGAATATCTTTAAAAAAAATCCCGAGCGCGCCGACTGGGCCGAAGCCCAGCCGACGGCCCAGCTCCCCGCGCGGCCCAGCCCAGCCGCTGTCGTCTCCCACCTGGAGACGGAGCCGCCGCCCGACTCCCGCACGGCCCCGACGCCGCCGCCGTCGCCCCCTCCCCCAAGGCAGCACCCCCTCCTTATATAACCCGTCCCCGCCGCCCTCTCTCCTC